>NC_057795.1:293373913-293514266 GCF_018294505.1 Triticum aestivum | reverse complement strand
CTATTTATAGGGGGAAGGGGAGAGGGGTCCGGCCCCCTTACATCTCATCTAAGGGGGCGGCGGTCAAGGGGGGGGGGACTTGCCCCCCAAGTTGGTGGGAGGCGCTCCCACTCCCTAGGGTTTTCAACCCTATGTGCCTTGGGCCCTTGGGGGGCGCACCAGCCCACCAGGAGGCTGGTTCCCACCCTTGTTCAGCCCATTTAGTACCCTGTGGCAGGTGGACCCACCGGTGGACCCCCGGACACTTTCCGGTGGTCCTGTTCCAATACTGGTAACCCCCAAAATTATTCTGGTGAGTGAAACTGGACTTCCCATATATAAATCTTTACCTCCGGACCATTCCGGAACTCCTCGTGACGTCCGATCTCATCCAAGACTCCGAACAACATTCGGTTTCTGCATAATAATTCCCATAGCAACTCTAGCGTCACCGAACCTTAAGTGTGTAGACCCTACAGGTTCGGGAATCATGCGGACATGACCGAGACAGCTCTCCGGCCAATAACCAACAGCGGGATATAGATACCCATGTTGGCTCCCACATGTTCCACGATGATCTCATCGGATGAACCACAATGTCGGGGATTCAAGTAATCCTGTATACAATTCCCTTTGTTAATCGGTATGTTACTTGCCCGAGATTCGATCGTCGGTATCCCAATACCTCGTTCAATCTCGTTACCGGCAAGTCAGTTTACTCGTTCCGTAATGCATGATCCGATGACTAACCACTTAGTCACATTGAGGTCATTATGATGATGCATTACCGAGTGGGCCTAGAGATACCTCTCCGTCATACGGAGTGACAAATCTCAGTCTCGATTCGTGCTAACCCAACAGACACTTTCGGAGATGTCTGTAGTGTACCTTTATAGCCACCCAGTTACATTCTGATGTTTGGTACACCCAAAGCATTCCTACGGTATTCGGGAGTTACACAATCTCATGGTCTAAGGAAATGATACTTGACATTAGAAAAGCTTTAGCAAACGAACTACACGATCTTGTGCTTGTCCATAACATCATTCTCCTAATGATGTGATCCCGTTATCAATGACATCCAATGTCCATGGTCAGGAAACCATGACCATCTATTGATCAACGAGCTAGTCAACTAGAGGCTCACTAGGGACATGATGTGGTCTATGTATTCACACATGTATTACAGTTTCTGGTTAATACAATTATAGCATGAACAATAGACAATTATCATGAACAAGGAAATATAATAATAACCATTTTATTATTGCCTCTAGGGCATATTTCCAACATCTAGTGTATTAAGTTCATGGAGAAACAGAGTAATGCAATAAGAAGGATGACATGATGTAGATGAGATCTATTCCTGTAGGACTAGCCCCCATCTTGTTATCCTTAATAGCAATGATACATGCGTGTCTTGCTTCCCCTTCTGTCACTGGGAAACAACACTACAAGATCGAACCCATCACAAAGCACCTCTTCCCATGGCAAGAAAAATCAATCTAGTTGGCCTAACTAAACTAAAGATTCGAAGAAGAAATATGAGGCTATAAATAATCATGCATATAAGAGATCAAAGAAGACTCAAATAATATTCGTGGATGTAGATCTGATCATAAACTCAAAGTTCATCGGATCCCAACAAACACACCACAAAAAGATTTACACCAAATAGATCTCCAAGAGACCATTGTATTGAGAATCATAAGAGAGAGAGGAAGCCATCTAGTTACTACCTAAGGACCCTTAGGTCTATGGTGGACTACTCATGCATCATCGAAGAGGCATCAATGAGGATGATGAACCCCTCCGTGATGGTGTTAGATTGGATCTCGTGGTTCTAGAACTTGCGGCGGCTGGAATTGTGTTTCGTCGACTCCCCTATGGTTTGTGGAATATTTGGGAATTTATAGGGCGAAGAGGCAGTGCAGGGGGCTATGTGGGGGCACAACCCCCCTGGGCGCGCCCTGCTGTGTTGTGCTCCCCACGGGCCTCCCCTCTGGTGCTTTCTTGGCCCATACGTTGTCTTCTGGTCCAGAAAAAAATCTCCAAAAAGTTTCACTGCGTTTGGACTCCGTTTGGTACTGATGTTCTGCGAAGTAAAAAACAAGCAAAAACAACAACTGGCACTGGGTACTATATGAATAGGTTAGTCCCAAAAAATGATATAAAGTTGCTATAAAATGAATATAAAACATCCAAGAATGATAATATAACATCATGTAACAATAAAAAATTATAGATACATTGGAGACGTATGAGTGCCCACAAGGCACCAGCCCCCCCCCCCGGCACGCCTGGTGTCTTGTGGAGCCCCTGGCCAGCCTCCGGTGCCCATCTTCTGGTATATAAGCCCATTTGACCTAGAAAAAATAAAGAGACGACTTTCGGGACGGAGCGCCGCCGTCTCGAGGCGGAACTTTGGCAGGAGCACTTTTACTCTCCGGCGGAGCGATTCCGCCGGGGATACTTACCTTCGGTAGGGGGAAATCGAATCCAGCGTCATCACCAACAACCCTCTCATCGTTGTAGGATCAATCTTCAACAACATCTTCAACAACACGATCTCATCTCAAACCTTAGTTCATCTCTTGTATTCAATCTTTGTATCAAAACCTCATATTGGTACCCGTGGGTTGCTAGTAGTGTTGATTACATCTTTTAGTTGATGCTAGTTGGTTTATTTGGTGGAAGATCATATATTCATATCTATTATGTTGTTTAATACCCCTCTGATCTTGAACATGAATATGATGTATGAGTAGTGATACGTCCCAACGTATCTATAATTTTTTATTGTTCCATGTTGTTATATTATCATTCTTGGAAGTTTTATATTCATTTTATAGCATATTTATATCATTTTTTGGGACTAACCAATTGACATAGTGCCTAGTTCCAGTTGCTGTTTTTTGCTTGTTTTTTTTACTTTGCAGAATATCAGTACCAAACAGAGTCCAAATGTAGCAAAACTTTTTGGAGATCTTTTCTGGACCAGAAGACACCTTGTGGGCCAAGAAAGTACCAGATGGGAGGCCCATGGGGAGCACAACCCACAAAGGCACGCCCAGGGGGGTTGTGTCGCCCACGTAGCCCCCTGCACCGCCTCTTCCCCTATAAATTCCCAAATTTCCAAAAACCCTAGGGGCGTCGACGAAACACAATTCCAGGCGCCTCAAGTTCCAGAACCACGAGATCTAATCTAACACCATCACGGAGGGGTTCATCATCCTCATTGGTGCCTCTCCGACGATGCGTGAGTAGTCCACCATAGACCTAAGGGTCCGTAGGTAGTATCTAGATGGCTTCCTATCTCTCTTTTGATTCTCAATACAATGGTCTCTTGGAGATCTATTTGATGTAACTCTTTTTGTGGTGTGTTTGTTGGGATCTGATGAACTTTGAGTTTATGATCAGATCTATATCCATGAATATTATTTGAGTCTTCTTTGATCTCTTTATATGCATGATTATTTATAGCCTCGTATTTCTTCTTCGAATCTTTGGTTTAGTTAGGCCAACTAGATCGATTTTTCTTGCCATGGGAAGAGGTGCTTTGTGATGGGTTCGATCTTGTGGTATTCTTTCCCAGTGACAGAAGGGGCAGCAAGACACACATGTATCGTTGCTATTAAGGATAACGAGATGGGGGTTATTCCTACATGAATAGATATCGTCTACATCATGTCATCATTCTTATTGCATTACTTCGTTTCTCCATGAACTTAATACACTAGATGCATATTGGATAGCGGTTGACGTGTGGAGTAATATTAGTAGATGCGGGAAGGAGTCCATCTACTAATATTGGACGTGATGCCTATATATTGATCATTGCCTTGGATATCTTCATAATTATTCAAACTTCTATCAATTGCCCAACAGTAATTTGTTTACACATTGTGTGCTATTTCTCGAGAGAAGCCATTAGTGAAATCTACGGCCCCCGGGTCTATTCTTTATCATATTTGCCTTTATATCTATTTTTATTTGCTTTTATTTTCAGATATATTATTCCAAAAACCAAAAAATACCTTGCTGCACTTTTTTATTACTTATTTTATTTCACGTTTTATGGAGAGCTATTTATCCAATCTACCACAGATTTATCTATATTTTTACCATGGAGGGATTGACAACCCCTCTTACGTGTCGGGTTGCAAGTATTTGTCCTTTGTGTGCAGGTATCGTTTACATAGTGTTGCTTGGTTCTCCTACTGGATTGATACCTTGGTTTCATAACTGAGCGAAATACCTACGGCAGTTGTACTACATCATCCCTTTCTCTTTGGGGAAATACCGACGAAGTTTCAAGCGACATCAAAAGGAATTTCTGGCGCCGTTGCTAGGGAAACATCATCAACATCTATCAGGTTCCTAATCAAAAATCTCATCTCCTTGTAATTTACATTATTTGCCATTTGCCTCTCGTTTTCATCACCCCCACTTCACAAAAAAATTTCATTTTATTCGCTCTCTTTTATGTTCGCCTTTTTCTCGTCAGATCTTTTTTTGTTTGCAATCTTGTTTGCGTGGTTGTGATGTCTCAAGAAAATACCAAGTTGTGTGATTTTTCCAATACCAATAATAATGATTTTATCATCACTCCGATTGCTCCTCCCGCCACTAGTGCGGAATCTTGTGATATTAATGCCGCTTTGTTGAATCTTGTTATCAAAGATCAATTTTTCGGTACTCCTAATGAGGATGTCGTGTTCCATCTAAAGACATTCATAGAATTGAGTGATATGCAAAATAAAAAAGATGTGGACAATGATATTGTGAAGTTGAAATTATTTCCTTTCTCTTTGAGGGATCATGCGAAAAATTGGTTTTCTCTTTGCCTCACAATAGTATCAATTCTTGGGATAAGTGCAAAGATGCTTTTATTACTAAGTATTTTCCGCCCACGGAAATTATTTCCCTTAGAACTCAAATCATGAATTTTAAGCGACTTGAGTATGAACATGTTGCACAATCTTGGGAAAGAATGAAATTGGTGCTAAGAAATTGTCCTACTCATGGTTTAAATCTTTGGATGATTATACAATTTTTTTATGCGGGATTGAATTTTGTTTCTAGAAATCTTTTAGATTCCGCCACGGGTGGTACTTTTATGGAGATTACCTTGGGTGAAGCTACTAAATTGCTAGATAATATCATGGCAAATTATTCATAATGGCATACTGAAAGAGCACCTACTAGTAAAAAGGTTAATTTGATTGAAGAAATTAGTATGTTGAGTGAAAAAGTTGATGCTCTTATGAAATTGGTTGATAATAAGAGTGCTCCTATTGATCTTAATGATGTGTCTTTTGAAGTAAATATGCCCTCGAGGCAATAATAAAGTTGTTATTTATATTTCCTTATTCATGATAAAGGTTTATTATTCATGCTAGAATTGTATTGATCGAAACTTAAATACATGTGTGAATACATAAACAAACACCGTGTCCCTAGTAAGCCTCTACTAGACTAGCTCGTTGATCAAACATGGTTAAGGTTTCCTAACCATGGACATGTGTTGCCATTTGATAACGGGATCGTACCTAGGGAAGGAAAAGGGGAAGGGCTAGCCCCTCCTGCCATTCCCTCTCATGGGAGAAAGGAAAGGGGGGGCGCCGCCCTCCCCTGCCTTTCCCCGCGCTCCAAATAAGGAAAGGGGGGCGCGGCTTGGGAGAGATCCCAAGTAGGATTCCCCCTACCTGAGCGCCCCCCTTGGCTCCTCCTCCCACCCTCCCACCTATATATGTGGGAGGGGGCGCCTAGCACACAACAGACCATTGCATAGCCGTGTGCGTCGCCCCCCTCCACCGTTTACACCCCCGGTCATATTTTCGTAGTGCTTAGGCGAAGCCCTGCAGAGATCACTTCACCATCACCGTCACTACTCCATCATGCTGCCGGAACTCATCTACTACCTCGCCGTCTTGCTGGATCAAGAAGGCGGAGGACGTCACCGAGCTGAACGTGTGCAGAACATGAAGGTGCAGTGCATTTGGTACTTGATCGGTTGGAGCATGAAGAAGTTCGACTACATCAAGCACGTTGTTAAATGCTTCCGCTTATGGTCTACGAGGGTACGTAGACACACTCTCCCCTTCATTGCTATGCATCTCCATGGATAGATCATTGCGTGTGCGTAGAATTTTTTTTGTTTTCCATGCAACGTTCCCCAATAGTGGCATCAAGAGCCAGGTCTATGCATAGATGATATGCTAGAGTAAAACACATAGAAGTTGTGGGCGGTGATGTTCATACTGCCTACTACCAACGTCTCATTTTGATTCGGCAGCATTGTGGGATGAAGTGGCCCGTACCAAACTTACATGTCCGCGCACATGAGACCAGTTCCACCGACTGACATGTGATACGTCTCCAACGTATCAATAATTTTTGATTGTTCCATGCTATTATATTACCTGTTTTGGATGTTTATGGGCTTTACTTTACACTTTTATATCATTTTTAGGACTAACCTACTAACCGGAGGCCCAGCCCGAATTGCTGTTTTTTTGCCTATTTCAGTGTTTCGAAGAAAAGAAATATCAAATGGAGTCCAAACGGAATGAAACCTTTGGGAGCGATCTTTTTGGAACAAACGTGATCCAGAAGACTTGGAGTGGAAGTCAAGAAACAAGCGAGGCGGCCACTGATACGTCTCCAACGTATCTACTTTTCCAAACACTTTTGTCGTTGTTTTGGACTCTAACTTGCATGATTTCAATGAAACTAACCCGGACTGACGTTGTTTTCAGCGGAACTGCCATGATGTTGTTTTATGTGTAGAAAAGAAAAGTTCTCAGAATGTCCTGAAAATCCACGGAGGGACTTTTTGGAAAATATAAAAAATATTGGCGAAAGAATCAAGACCAGGGGGCCCACACCCTGTCCACGAGATAGGGGGGCGCACCCCCTCCCCCTGGGCGCGCCCCCTTTCTCGTGGGCCCCCTGGACCTCCACCGACCTCAACTCCAACTCCATATATTCACGTTCGGGGAGAAAAAAATCAGAGAGAAAGTTGCATCACGTTTTACGATACGGAGCCACCGCCAAGCCCTAATCTCTCTTGGGTGGGCCGATCTGGAGTCCGTTCGGGGCTCCGGAGAGGGGGGTTCGTCGTTGTCGTCATCATCAACCATCCTCCATCACCAATTTCATGATGCTCACCACCGTGCATGAGTAATTCCATCGTAGGCTTGCTGGACGGTGATGGGTTGGATGAGATTTACCATGTAATCAAGTTAGTTTTGTTAGGGTTTGATCCCTAGTATCCACTATGTTCTGAGATTGATGTTGCTATGACTTTGCTATGCTTAATGCTTGTCACTAGGGCCCGGGTGCCATGATTTCAGATCTGAACCTATTATGTTTTCATGAATATATGTGTGTTCTTGATCCTATCTTGCAAGTCTATAGTCACCTATTATGTGTTATGATCCGACAACCCCGTAGTGACAATAATCGGGATACTTCTCGGTAATGACCGTAGTTTGAGGAGTTCATGTATTCACTATGTGCTAATGCTTTGTTTCGGTTCTCTATTAAAAGGAGGCCTTAATATCCCTTAGTTTCTGCTAGGACCCCGCTACCACGGGAGGGTAGGACAAAAGATGTCATGCAAGTTCTTTTCCATAAGCATGTATGACTATTTACGGAATACATGCCTACATTACATTGATGAACTGGAGCTAGTTCTGTGTCACCCTATGTTATAGCTATTACATGAGGAATCGCATCTGGCATAATTATCCATCACTGATCCATTGCCTACAAGCCTTTCACATATTGTTCTTCGCTTATTTAGTTTTCCGTTGCCACTGTTACAATCACTACAAAACCCAAAAACATGACTTTTACTACTGTTACCTTTATTATCATACCACTTTTGCTACTAAATACTTTGTTGCAGATACTAAGTTATCCAGGTGTGGTTGAATTGACAACTCAACTGCTAATACTCAAGAATATTCTTTGGCTCCCCTTGTGTCGAATCAATAAATTTGGGTTCAATACTTTACCCTCAAAAGCTGTTGCGATCCCCTACACTTGTGGGTTATCAAGACTAATTTCTGGCGCCGTTGCCTAGGAGCATAGCTCTATTCTCTGAGTCACTTGGGATTTATATCTGTTGATCACTAAGAAGAACTTGAAAGACGACAGAACCAAGATTTTGCCCTCAACTACGAGGGGAGGTAAGGAACTGCCATCTAGCTCTGCACTAGATTCTCCTTCCGTTATTAGTAAGCTTGCGACACCTAAACCTGCTACTGCTATGAATTCTGATATGTTGCATGTTATTGATGATGCCACTTCTGCTTTGCATGATACTTATGATGAAACTACTTCTGTGTGTGATACTACTTTGCCATTAGGTGAATTTCTTGATGAACAACTTGCTAGAGTTAGGGGGAATGAAATTATTGAAGATGCTATTATTGATGATAGTGATGATGAAGGTTCTCCCAATGATTATGAATAGCCTGTTGTTCCTGAGGGTTATGTTATGAATGAAGAAGCTGCTAGAGCTATCTTTGCTTGCAATGATAGATATGATCTTAAGAAATTATTAGCTAAATGGAAGCAGTAGTCTCTTAATGCTAGAATGAAACCTGACCCTGCTTTTCCTACTTCACCTATCAGTGTTACTGATAAGGATTATGAATTCTCTGTTGATCCTGAAATTATTACTTTGGTTGAATCTGATCCTTTTTATGGCCTTGAATCTGAAACTGTTGTGGCACATCTTACCAAGTTGAATGATATAGCTACCCTGTTTACTCATGATGATAGATCTCGCTATTTTTATATCCTTAAGATATTTCCATCCTCATTAAAGGGTGATGCTAAGACTTGGTATAATTCTCTTGCTCCTGGTTGTGTGCGCAGTCCCCAGGATATGATTTATTACTTCTCTGCTAAATATTTCCCTGCTCATAAGAAACAAGCTGCTTTGCGGAAATATATAATTTTGTGCAAATCAAAGAAGAGAGTCTCCCACAAGCTTGGGGGACGCTTCTCCGATTACTTAATGCTTTGCCTGATCATCCTCTCAAGAAAAATGAAATACTTGATATCTTTTATAATGGACTAACCGATGCTTCCAAGGACTACTTGGATAGTTGTGCTGGTTATGTTTTCAGGGAAAGAATAGTCAACGAAGCTGAATTACTATTGAATAATATGTTGACTAATGAAAATAATTGGACTCTTCCTGAGCCAATTCTGAAACAATTGAGCCAACTCCTGAGCCTATTCCTAAACCCACTCCGAAGAAGAGAGGTGTTTTATTTCTCAGTCCTGAAGATATGCAAGAGGCAAAGAAATCAATGAAAGAAAAAGGTATTAAAGCTGAAGATGTTAAGAATTTACCACCTATTGAAGAAATACATGGTCTTAATATACCGCCTGTTGAAGAACCACATTGTCTTGATAACCCGACACAGGTAGTAAAGGTAAATTCTCTCCATAGATATGATAAAGTTGAAATCCCCTCTACTAAATTTCATAGCCCGTGCTTAGATGAATTTGATGACTTTATGGCTAGACAAGAAAGTTTTAATGCTTATGTCGGTAGAGAGTTAAAGAATAATGCTTTTGAGATAGGACGCATGAGCGATAATATGGCTAGAGTTAAAGGTGAACTCAAACTCATTAGCAAATATACTTCTGTGGTTGCTACTCAAGCTGAGCAAGTACTTAAAGCTCAAAATGATTTGCTTGAGGAATTAAATAATAAAAATGACTTTGTTGTTAGAGTGGCTAGTAGAACTGGTAGAATGACTCTGGAACCTTTGTATCCTAAAGGCCACCCTAAGAGAATCGAGCATGATTCTCAGAGAAATAATTTAGAGGAACCTAGTTCTTCTAAAAAGAAGAAAAAGAAAAGTGATAGGACTTTGCATGCTTCTAGTGAACCTACTGTAGACACACCTGAGAATCCCAATGATATTTGTATCTCTGATGCTGAAACACAATCAGGTGATGAGCATGAACCTAGTGATAGTGTTAATGATAATGTTCATGTTGATGCTCAATCTAGCAAAAACAATGATGTAGAGATTGAACCTGCTGTTAATCTTGATAACCCACAATCAAAGAATCAATGTTATGATAAGAGAGATTTTGTTGCTAGGAAGCACGGTAGAGAAAGAGAACCATGGGTTCGGAAACCCATGCCCTTTCCTCCTAGACCATCCAAGACAAAGGATGAGGAGGATTTTGAGCGCTTTGCTGGAATGATTAGACCTATTTTCTTACGTATGCGCTTAACTAATATGCTTAAAGTGAATCCTTATGCTAAATATATGAAGGATATCATCACAAATAAAAGAAAGATACCGGAAGCTGAAATTTCCACCATGCTTGTTAGTTACACTTTTAAGGGTGGAATACCAAAGAAACTTGGAGATCCAGGTGTACCAACTATACCATGCTCCATTAAAAGAAATTATGTTAGAACTGCTTTATGTGATCTTGGAGTCAGTGTTAGTGTTATGCCCCTCTCTTTATATCGTAGACTTGAATTGAATAAGTTGACACCTACTGAAATATCTTTGCAAATGGCTGATAAATCAACTGCTATACCTGTCGGTATTTGTGAGAATGTGCCTGTTGTGGTTGCAAATGTCACTATCTTAACAGACTTTGTTATTCTTGATATTCCTGAGGACGATAGTATGTCTATTATCCTTGGTAGACCCTTTTGAATACTGCAGGGGCTGTTATTGATTGCAACAAAGGCAATGTCACTTTTCATGTTAATGGTAATGAGCATACGGTACACTTTCCGAGGAAACAATATCATGTTCATAGCATCAATTCTATTGGAAAAGTTCCAACTATTATTATTGGAGGTTTTGAATTTCCTCTCCCTACTGTCAAGAAAAAGTATGATATTCTAATTGTTGGGGATTTTCATATCCCCGTTGAGGTAACTTAGTGTTATTCGAAATTCCTCCGATTCAGTGTTATTCGGAATGAGTTTGTTAATAAGACTTGATCAACCTTGTTAGTGGATTCATTTTGATGATCATGATATGGATGAAACTAAAAAGCACAACCTTCTGTACCCACTTTTTACTTTCTGTTATTTAGAATAAATAGAGCAAAAATAGTATTATCTATCTGTTTTCTGAATTATCCGTGCATTAAAAAATATCCCAAAAATAAAAGTGCTCCAAATGCCCTGCAAATTTAGTATGATTTTTTATGGAATATTTGAGGATTTTAGGCACTGAAATCACTGCAGGAGGGGCAAGCACCAGGCCACGAGAGTGGAGGGTGCGCCCACCCCACCTGGGCGCTCCCCCTGTCTCATGGGACCCTGGTGGCCCCCCTCCACTTATGACAGCACCCACACACTTCATCTTCTACCCAAAAAAATCCCCATCCAGCTTAAGCACGAGTTCTAGCTCATTTTGCTGCAATTTTCGATCTCCTAGCTCAAAGCTCCATTCACAAAACTGCTTTGGGAGATTGTTGCTTGGTATGTGACTCCTCCATTGGTCCAATTAGTTTTTGTTCTAGTGCTTTAGTCATTGCAAATTTTTTCTGCATAGGTGACCATGTTCTTGAGCTTGCATGTTGAATTTATGAGGTCCCAAGCAATTCTAATGCATGATATAGGCTCTAGGCACTTGTAGGAGTAGTTGCTATCAATCTTGTTTAATTTTATTCACTTTTATTTTGAAGTTACTAAAATTTCAGAAAATTTCACAAAATGTTAAGGAAACTTTTGAGGGGCTCTTCTAGCCAAGGCTCTCAGGAAAAACAAGCTAAAGAGAAGGAAAAAGGCAAGTATAATCTTCCTCGCTTAGTGGAAGTACGGTCGTGTGAATGGCCATGCGATGATTTCTTGAAAGAAGCTGGAATTCATGAAGATTTTTATTCTTTGATCGAGAATGCAGGCCTCACCGGTTTCCTCCACGACCGAATAGATTAGTATCTCTTACTCACCAATACTTTCGTGCAAAAATTTTATTATTATCCTAAGAAGTCACCGCATGCAGTATCATTTCATTTATATAATGAATTTAGAGAAATGTCTCTACGTAATTTTTGCGCGGTGTGTAGGATACCTTATGAGGTAGAATTAGAGGAACCCCATCATAAAGATGTAGATGGCTTTGTTAATACTATCGCTGTAGAGGAGCCAAAGAAGGGTTCCGAGGCAAAAATCTCTATCATACATTTTCCTGTTTTACGCTACTTTGCCATATTTGCTAGTAGATGCTTGATTGGTCGTGGAAATAGTGGAAACTTTAGTGTTCCTGATATTATCATTCTTCAACATGCCTTGCTTGGAGACAATAGTTTTAGTATGGGTGTCGTCATTGCCAAACGGCTAGCCCTGAATCGTACAAAAGGCCCCATATTTGGAGGTATCTATGCTTCATGTCTTGCTAAACATTTTCAGATACCCATTAGGCACCATGAGAAAGAGGAGACAAAATTGCCTCCTCACATTTTAGATTACAAGAGCATGGTAGCACACAAGTTTATTGTTGACAACGAAGAGAAGATGCTCTTGTATAAACTTAGATTTAATAAGAAACACATTGAGATTATTATTTTGCATGCGCCTCTGTTGTTTGATTTGCTTGCAGAAAATTTTCTTGTCACGCCGGAAGAGGTGTACAACCATCGAGCCCAAGCTTTCACTCCAAAACATGAACCTGAGCTGGAACCTGCACTGGACCCTTATCGCGCATCATCTGTCTAGTGGGATTCGAAGATGACCAGCCAGTGGTATCCTGATTACACCTCCCAGTACACCGGGGAGAGTAGCGGCGGTCCTTGGTATTAGACCAACTTAGGCCAAAAGCCTAAGCTTGGGGGAGTACGTATTTCTCACCAACTTTACATTCATGTTCACACACTAGTCGTCGGTGCTCATACTCTTTCATTGTATTATCCATGTTAGTTTAAATTTTGTTTTCTAGATTTCTTCTTGTGTGTTTGATAAACCTTAAGAAAAAACAAAAAAATAGTTATTTTAATTTCCATGCTTGTAGTAGAAATTAAAATGAAAACCCAAAAAGATTTCTAGTTCTTCTTCTTACTTGTTGGGAACTTTCCCGTGTAAATAGTTTTATTTTCTTTTCTTTCCTTTGGGGGTCGAGAAGACCATATTGAAAATGCTTGGTGGCTCTCATATGCATGATTGTTTATTTAACTTAGAGCCCATATTATCCTGTCTTCTCTTTTGAGTTGAATGCTTGCAGATTCCAGCTTAGTCCAATGCACGTGCACTCTTATTATTACACACATCATTTGGTCGTGCAAGTGAAAGGCAATAATGACGATATATGATGGACTTATTGGGATGAGAAAAGCTGGTATGAACTCAACCTTTCTTGTTTTTGTAAATATGATGAGTTCATCGTTTCTGATTCAGCTTATTATGAAGTAAACATATTTGCAATGACATTTAGAGATTATAGTTGCTTGTGACATGCTTGATTAGCTATGAGTTATAATTGTTTACCTTGCGTGCCAACATGCTATTAGAATGATTATGATGTGATATGATGGGATGGTATCCTCCTTTGAATGAATTGAGTGACTCGACTTGGTACATGTTCACGCATGTAGTTGAAACAAATCAACATAGCCTTCATGATATTTATGTTCATGGTAGATTATATCCTACTCATGCTTGTACTCGGTGTAAATTAATTTTAATGCATGTCTATGACTGTTTTCGCTCTCTCAGTTGGTCGCTTCCCAGTCTTTTGCTAGCCTTCACCTGTACTAAGCGGGAATCTGCTTGTGCATCCAAACTCCTTAAACCCCTAAGTTGTTCCATATGAGTCCACTATACCTTCCTATATGCGGTATTTACCTGTCGTTCCAAGTAAATTTGTATGTGCCAAACTCCAAACCTTCAAATGAAATTCTGTTTTGTATGCTCGAGCAGCTCATGTTTCGACTAGGGCTTCCTATATCTTCCATGCTAGGTGGGTTATTCTCAAGAGGAGTGGACTCCGCTCCTCATTCATGAGAAAGGGCCGGTAACCGAGATGGCCAGTCCCATGATCCAAAAAGATCAAAGCAAATCACAATAATTAAACAAAACTCCCCCAGGGCTGTTGTTAGTTGGAGGCACTCGTTGTTTTGAGCAAGCCATGGATTGATGCTTGTTGGTGGTTGGGGGAGTATAAACCTTTACCATTCTGTTTGGGAACTGCCTATAATGCATGTAGTATGGAAGATACAGCCATCTCATAGTTGTTGTGTTGACAGCAAAAGTATGCCGCTGAAAATGTTATTCAATCTCTATTTTAAAACCGAGCTCTGGCACCTCTACAAATTCCTGCTTCCCTCTGCGAAGGGCCTATCTATTTACTTTTATGTTGAGTCATCACCCTTCTTATTAAAAAAGCACCCGCTGGAGAGCACACTGTCATTTGCATTCATTATTATTAGTTTATATTGGGTATGACTTGACTGGATCTCTTTTACCATGAATTACAATGTTTAGTCAGTCCTTGATCTTTAAAGGTGCTCTGCATTTATGTTTTGCGGTCTCAGAAAGGGCTAGTGAGATACCATTTTGTTATATCATGTTATGTTTGTTTTGATAAAGTGTTGTCATCCGAGTTTTATTATTATGGCTCGCTAGCTGATTATGCTATTGATATGAGTAATTGTGAGACCAAAGTGTTATTGTGAATATGGTTAGTTCATAATATTTGCTGAAACCTCAATGATGGCTTTGCATGTTTGCAACAACAAGAGCAAATAGAGTTTGTAAAAGTTTTTCTTTATCACTTTCAGTTTATCAACTGAATTGCTTGAGGACAAGCAAAGGTTAAAGCTTGGGGGAGTTGATACGTCTCCAACGTATCTACTTTTCCAAACACTTTTGCCCTTGTTTTGGACTCTAACTTGCATGATTTGAATGAAACTAACCCAGACTGACGTTGTTTTCAGCATAACTGCCATGATGTTGATACGTCTCGGAATGTCCTAAAAATCCACGGAGGGACTTTTTGGAAAATATAAAAAGTACTGGCGAAAGAATCAAGACCAGGGGGCCCACACCCTGTCCACGAGACAGGGGGGCGCGCCCCCTCCCCCTGGGCGCACCCCCTATCTCATGGGCCCCCTGGACCTCCACCGACCTCAACTCCAACTCCATATATTCACGTTCGGGGAGAAAAAAATCAGAAAGAAAGTTTCATCGCGTTTTACGATACGGAGCCGCCGCCAAGCCCTAATCTCTCTCGGGATGGCCGATCTGGAGTCCGTTCGGGGCTCCGGAGAGGGGGATTCGTCGCCGTCGTCATCATCAACCATCCTCCATCACCAATTTCATGATGCTCACCGCCGTGCGTGAGTAATTCCATCGTAGGCTTGCTGGACGGTGATGGGTTGGATGAGATTTACCATGTAATCAATTTAGTTTTGTTATGGTTTGATCCCTAGTATCCACTATGTTCTGAGATTGATGTTGCTATGACTTTGCTATGCTTAATGCTTGTCACTAGGGCCCGAGTGCCATGATTTCAGATCTGAACCTATTATGTTTTCATGAATATATGTGTGTTCTTGATCCTATCTTGCAAGTCTATAGTCACCATTATGTGTTATGATCCGACAACCCCGAAGTGACAATAATCGGGATACTTCTCGGTGATGACCGTAGTTTGAGGAGTTCATGTATTCACTATGTGCTAATGCTTTGTTCCGGTTCTCTATTAAAAGGAGGCCTTAATATCCCTTAGTTTCTGCTAGGACCCTGCTGCCACGGGAGGGTAGGACAAAAGATGTCATGCAAGTTCTTTTCCATATGCACGTATGACTATTTACGGAATACATGCCTACATTACATTGATGAACTGGAGCTAGTTATGTGTCACCCTATGTTATAGCTATTACATGAGGAATCGCATCCGGCATAATTATCCATCTATGATCCATTTCCTACGAGCTTTTCACATATTGTTCTTCGCTTATTTACTTTTCCGTTGCCACTGTTACAATCACTACAAAACCCAAAAACATTACTTTTACTACCGTTACCTTTATTATCATACCACTTTTGCTACTAAATACTTTGCTGCAGATACTAAGTTATCCAGGTGTGGTTGAATTGACAACTCAACTGCTAATACTGAAGAATATTCTTTGGCTCCCCTTGTGTCGAATCAATAAATTTGGGTTGAATACTTTACCCTCAAAAGTTGTTGCGATCCCCTACACTTGTGGGTTATCAGCCACGAGGGTGCCCGGCGCGCCCCCTAGGGCTGGGGCGCCCCCCACCCTCATGGGCCCCTCGAGCATCCACCGACCTACTTCTTCCTCCTATATATACCCATGTACCCCGAAAACATCAAAAGCGACCACGAAAGACTATTTCCACCGCCGTAACCTTCTGTATCCACGAGATCCCATCTCGGAGCCTTCGTCGGCGCTCTGCCGGAGGGGGAATCGATCATGGAGGGCCTCTACATCATCTCCAAGGCCTCTCTGATGAGTTGTGAGTAGTTTACCATAGACCTTCGGGTCCATAGTTATTAGCTAGATGGCTTCTTCTCTCTCTTTGAATCTCAATACAAAGTTCTCCTCGATCTTCTTGGAGATCTATTCGATGTAACTCTTTGTGCGGTGTGTTTGTCTAGATCCGATGAATTGTGGGTTTATGATCAAGTTTATCTATGAGAAATATTTGAATCTCCTCTGAATTCTTTTATGTGTGATTAAGTTATCTTTGCAAGTCTCTTCGAATTATCAATTTGGTTTGGCCTACTAGATTGATCTTTCTTGCCATGGGAGAAGTGCTTAGCTTTGGGTTCAATCTTGCGGTGTCCTTTCCCAGTGACAGCAGGGGCAGCAAGGCCCGTATTGTATTGTTGCCATCGAGGATAAAAAGATGGGGTTTATATCATATTGCATGAGTTTATCCCTCTACATCATGTCATCTTTCTTAATGCGTTACTCTGTTCTTTATGAACTTAATACTCTAGATGCATGCTGGATAGCGGTCGATGTGTGGAGTAATAGTAGTAGATGCAGGCAGGAGTCGGTCTACTTGTCACGGACGTGATGCCTATATACATGATCATGCCTAGATAATCTCATAATTATTCGATTTTCTATCAATTTCTCGACAGTAATTTGTTCACCCACCGTAATACTTATGCTATCTTGAGAGAAGCCACTAGTGAAACCTATGCCTCCTGGGTCTATCTTTTATCATATAAGCTTTCAATCTACTTTTATTTGCAACTTTACTTTTCCAATCTTTATTATAAAATACCAAACATGTGTTTATCTTATCATATTATCTCTATCAGATCTCACTTTCGCAAGTGGCCTTGAAGGGATTGACAACCCCTTTATTGTGCTGGTTGCGAGTTCTTGTTTGTTTGTGTAGGTGCGTGGGACTTTTGAGGAGCCTCCTACTGGATTGATACCTTGGTTCTCAAAAACTGAGGGAAATACTTACGCTACTATTGTTGCATCACCCTTTCCTCTTCAAGGAAAACCAACGCAAGCTCAAGACGTAGCAAGAAGGATTTCTTGCGTCATTGTCGGGGAGGTCTTCGCTCAAGTCAAGACATACCAAGTACCCATCACAAACTCATCTCCCTCGCACTTACATTATTTGCCATTTGTCTCTCATTTTCCTGTCCTCCACTTCACCCTTGCCGTTTTATTCGCCCTCTCTTTCCCAATCTCCGCTCTCTTTCGCTTGCCTTTTTGTTTGCTTGTGTGTTGGATTGCTTGTCGCTATGGCGCAGGATAATACCAAGTTGTGTGACTTTTCCAATACCAACAATAACGATTTCCTTAGTACTCCGATTGCTCCTCTTAATGATGTTGGGTCTTGTGAAATTAATGTTGCTTTGCTGAATCTTGTTATGAAAGATCAATTCTCCGGCCTTCCTAGTGAAGATGCCGCTACCCATCTAAACAACTTTGTTGATTTGTGTGAGATGCAAAAGAAGAAAGATACGCATAATGATATTGTTAAATTGAATTTATTTCCGTTTTCACTTAGAGATCGTGCTAAAGTTTGGTTTTCGTCAAAGATGCTTTTATCTCTAAGTATTTTCCTCCTGCTAAGATCATCTCTCTTAGAAATGATATTATGAATTTTAAACAACTTGATCATGAGCATGTTTCCCAATATTGGGAAAGAATGAAATTGATGATTCACAATTTCCCTACTCATGGTTTGAATTTATGGATGATCATACAAAAAATTTATGCTGGATTGAATTTTGCTTCTAGAAATTTTTTAGATTCGGCCTCGGGAGGCACGTTTATGGAAATCACCCTAGGAGAAGCTACTAAACTCCTTGATAACATTATGGCTAATTATTCTCAATGGCACACCGAAAGATCTACTAGTAAAAAAGTGCATGCTGCAGAAGAAATTAATGTTTTGACTGGAAAGATGGATGAACTTATGAAATTTTTTGCTACTAAGAGTGCTTCTATTGATCCTAATGATATGCCTTTGTATACTTTGATTGAGAATAATAATGAATCTATGGATGTGAATTTTGTTGGTAGGAATAATTTTGGTAAAAATGCTTATAGAGGAAATTTAAACCTAGATCGTTCCCTAGTAATTCCTCTAATAATTATGGAAAATCCTACAATAATTCTTATGGTAATTTTCATAAGATGCCATCCGATTTTGAGAATAGTGTGAATGAATTTATGATCTCTCAAAAGAATTTTAATGCCATGCTTGAAGAAAAATTGCTTAAAGTTGATGATTTGGCTAGGAACGTTGATAGACTTTCGCTTGATGTTGATTCTTTGAAACTTAGATCTACTCCTCCTAAGCATGATATCAACGAGTCTCTCAAAGCTATGAGAATTTCCATTGATGAGTGCAAAGAAAGAACTGCTAGACTGCATGCTAAGAAAGATTGCTTTTGTAAAGGTGTGTTCTAGTTTCCATGAAAATAATGATGAAGATCTAAAAGTTATTGATGTGTCCCCTTTTAAATCTTTGTTTTGAAATATGAATCTTAATGATGATGGGACCGGAGATGAGTCAACTTTAGTTAAAAGGCGTCCCAATGATTCGGAGTTCTTAGATCTTGATGCTAAATTTGGTAAAAGTGGGATTGGAGAGGTCAAGACTTTAAATAGAATTGAACCCACTATCTTGGATTTCAAGGAATTTAATTATGATAATTGTTCTTTAGTAGATTGTATTTCCTTGTTGCAATCCGTTGTGAATTCTCCTCATGCATATAGTCAAAATAAAGCTTTTACCAAACATATTGTTGATGCCTTGGTGCAATCTTATGATGAAAAACTTAATTTAGAAGTTTCTATACCTAGAAAACTTTATGATGAGTGGTAACCTACTATTAAGATTAAATTAAAAATCATGAGTGTTATGCTTTATGTTATTTGGGTGCTAGTGTTTCCACAATTCCGAAAACTTTATGTGATATTCTAGGTTTCCGTGATCTTGATGATTGCTCTTTAAATTTGCACCTTGCGGATTCCACCATTAAAAAGCCAATGGGAAGGATCAATGATGTTCTTATTTTTGCAAATAGGAACTATGTGCCCGTAGATTTTATCGTTCTTGATATATATTGCAATCTTTCATGTCCTATTATTCTTGGTAGACCTTTCCTTAGAACGATTGGTGCGATTATTGATATGAAGGAAGGGAATATTAGATTTCAATTTCCATTAAGGAAAGGCATGGAGCACTTTCCAAGAAAGAAAGTTAAATTACCTTATGAATCTATCATGCGAGCTACTTATGAATTGAGTGCCAAAGATGGCACCACTTAGATCTATCCTCGCTTTTATGCCTAGCTAGGGGCGTTAAACGATAGCGCTAGTTGGGAGGCAACCCAACTTTATTTATGTTTGTTGTTTTTGCTTCCGTTTAGTAATAAATTTTTCATCTACCTTCTGTTTAGATGTGTTTTTATGTTTTAGTTAGTGTTTGTGCCAGGTAGTACCTATATAGGATAACCTACGGTAATAGTTAATTTGATTCTGCTGAAAAACAGAAACTTTGCACGCACGCAAATAATTTTTGTAATTCATAGAAACGTGATTTTGCGTTGATTCTTTTTTCTGTAGATCAATAGACAAATTTCCCAAGACTTCCTATTTTGGTAGAATTTTTAGAGTTTCAGAAGTATTCGAGAGTTACAGATTGCTACAGACTGTTCTGTTTTTAACAGATTCTGTTTTTCGTGTGTTGTTTGCTTATTCGTGTGTTGCTTATTTTGATGCATCTATGGCTACTATGTAGGGTATGAACCATAGGGAAGTTGGAATACAGTAGGTTTAACACCAATATAAATAAAGAATGAGTTCATTATAGTACCTTATGTGGTGGTTTTTCTTTCTTGCACTAACGGAGCTTATGAGATTTCCTGTTGAGTTCTGTGTTGTGAAGTTTTCAAGTTTTGGGTAAAGGTTTGATGGGTTATGGAATAAGGAGTGGCAAGAGCCTAAGCTTGGGGATGCCCATGGCACCCCAAGATATTCAAGGATAACCAAAAGCCTAAGCTTGGGGATGCCCCGGAAGGCATCCCCTCTTTCGTCTTTGTCTATCGGTAACTTTACTTGGAGCTATATTTTTATTCGCCACACGATATGTGTTTTGCTTGGAACGTCTTGTATGATATTAGTCTTTGCTTTTAGTTTTCCACAATCATCCTTGCTGTACACACCTTTTGGGGAGAATCCCACTTGATTAGAATTTATTAGAACACTCTATGTGCTTCACTTATATCTTTTGAGCTAGATAGTTTTTGCTCTAGTGCTTCACTTATATCTTTTAGAGCACGGCGGTGGCTTATTTTTGAAGAAATTGTTGATTTATCATGCTTAACTTATATTATTTTGTGAGTCTTTTAGAACAGCATGGTATTTGCTATGGTTATAAATTCGGTTCTAGAATGATGAGCATCCAAGTTGGGTATAATAAAAACTATCATAGAAAGTGCATTAAACACTAGGATCAATTTGATGCTTGATAATCGTTTTGAGATATAAAGGTGGTAATATTAGAGTCATGCTAGTTGGGTAATTATGAAATTGAGAAATACTTGTGTTGAAGTTGGCAAGTCCCGTAGCATGCACGTATGGTAAAAGTTGCGTGACAAATTTGTTGCATGGGGTGCTCTTTTAATTGTCTTCCTTATGAGTGGAGGTAGGGATCGCGCGATGGTTAACTCCTACCAACCCTTCCCCTAGGAGCATGCGTAGTAGTACTTTGCTTCGAGGGCAAGTAGACTTTTGCAATAAGTATATGAGTCCTTTATGACTAATGTGAGTCCATGGATATACGCACACTCACCCTTCCACTTTGCTAGCCTCTTTTATGCTGCGCAACTGTTGCCGGTATCATGCACCCATTATTTACCTTCCTCAAAACAACCACCATACCTACCTATTATAGCATTTCCATAGCCATCCCGAGATATATTGCCATGCAACTTTCCACCATTCCGTTTACTATGACACGCTCCATCATTGTCAGATTGCTCTTTGCATGATCATGTAGTTGACATCGTATTTGTGGCAAGGCCACCTTCATAATTTTTCATACATGTCACTCTTGATTCATTGCATATCCCGGTACACCGCCGGAGGCATTCATATAGAGTCATATTTTGTTCCAAGTGTTGAGTGGTAATTCTTGAGTTGTAAATTAAATAAAAGTGTGATGATCTTCACTATTAGAGCATTGTGCCGAGTGAGGAAAGGATGATGGAGACTATGATTCCCCCACAAGTCGGGATGAGGCTTCGGACTTAAAAAAGAGGCCAAAGAGCCCAGCAAATAAAAAAAAGATGCCAAAGAGCTCACCAAATAAAAAAATGAGAGAAAAAGAGAGAAGGGACAATGCTACTATCTCTTTTCCACACTTGTGCTTCAAAATAGCACCATGATCTTCATGATAGAGAGTCTCCTATGTTGTCACTTTCATATACTAGTGGGAACTTTTCATTATAGAACTTGGCTTGTATATTCCAATGATGGGCTTCCTCAAAATGCCCTAAGTCTTCATGAGCAAGCGAGTTGGATGCACACCCACTTAATTTATTTTGTTGAGCTTTCATACATTTATAGCTCTAGTGCATCCGTTGCATGGCAATCCCTACTCACTCACATTGATATCTATTGATGGGCATCTCCATAGCCCGTTGATACGCCTAGTTGATGTGAGACTATCTTCTCCCTTTTTGTCTTCACAACCACAACCATATACCACATATAGTGCTATGTCCATGGCTTGCGCTCATGTATTGCGTAAGAGTTGAAAAAGCTGAAGCGCGTTAAAAAGTATGAACCAATTGCTTGGCTAAAATCGGGGTTGTGCATGATGGGAGTATTTTGTGTAATGAAAATGAAGCATGGCCTAACTATATGATTTTGTAGGGATAAGCTTTCTTTGGCTATGCTATTTTGATAAGACATGATTATTTGTTAGTATGCTTCGAGTATTATTATTTTTATGTTTTATAAGCTTTTATCTAGAATCATTTGGATATGAACAATCATGCCACAATAAAGAGAATTACATTGAGAATTATGCTAGGTAACATTCCACATCAAAAATTCTGTTTTTATCGTTTACCTACTCGAGCACGAGCAGGAATTAAGCTTGGGGATGCTTGATACGTCTCCAACGTATTTATAATTTTTTATTGTTCCATGCTATTATATTACCCATTTTGGATGTTTATGGGCCTTGCTTTACACTTTTATATCATTTTTGGGACTAACCTACTAACCGGAGGCCCAGCCCGAATTGTTGTTTTTTTGCCTATTTCAGTGTCTCGAAGAAAAGGAATATCAAACGGAGTCCAAACGGAATGAAACCTTCGGGAGTGATCTTTTTGGAACAAACGTGATCCAGAAGACTTGGAGTGGAAGTCAAGAAACAAGCGAGGCGGCCACGAGGGTGCCCGGCGCGCCCCCAACCCTTGTGGGACCCTCGAGCGTCCACCGACCTACTTCTTCCTCCTATATATACCCATGTACCCCGAAAACATCAGAAGCTACCACGAAAAACTATTTCCACCGCCGTAACCTTCTTTATCTGCGAGATCCCATCTCGGAGCCTTCGTCGGTGCTCCGCCGGAGGGGGAATCAATCATGGAGGGCCTCTACATCATCTCCAAGGCCTCTCCGATGAGTTGTGAGTAGTTTACCATAGACCTTCGGGTCCATAGTTATTAGCTAGATGGCTTCTTCTCTCTCTTTGAATCTCAATACAAAGTTCTCATCGATCTTCTTGGAGATCTATCCGATGTAACTCTTTTTGCGGTGTGTTTGTCGAGATCCGATGAATTGTGGGTTTATGATCAAGTTTATCTATGAGAAATATTTGAATCTCCTCTGAATTCTTTTATGTTTGATTAAGTTATCTTTGAAAGTCTCTTCGAATTATCAGTTTGGTTTGGCCTACTAGATTGATCTTTCTTGCAATGGGAGAAGTGCTTAGCTTTGGGTTCAATCTTGCGGTGTCCTTTCCCAGTGACAGCAGGGGCAGCAAGGAACGTATTGTATTATTGCCATCAAGGATAAAAATATGGGGTTTATATCATATTGCATGAGTTTATCCCTCTACATCATGTCATCTTTCTTAATGTGTTACTCTGTTCTTTATGAACTTAATACTCTAGATGCATGTTGGATAGCGGTCGATGTGTGGAGCAATAGTAGTAGATGCAGGCAGGAGTCGGTCTACTTGTCACGGACGTGATGCCTATATACATGATCATGCCTAGATAATCTCATAATTATTTGCTTTTCTATCAATTGCTCGACAATAATCTGTTCACCCACCGTAATACTTATGCTATCTTGAGAGAAGCCACTACTGAAACCTATGCCCCCCGGGTCTATCTTTTATCGTATAACCTTTCAATCTACTTTTATTTGCATCTTTACTTTTCCAATCTATATTATAAAATACCAAAAATATATTTATCTTATCATATTATCTCTATCAAATCTCACTTTCGCAAGTGGCCTTGAAGGGATTGACAACCCTTTTATTGCGTTGGTTGTGAGTTCTTGTTTGTTTGGGTAGGTGCGTGGGACTTTCTAGGAGCCTCCAACTGGATTGATACCTTGGCTCTCAAAAACTGAAGGAAATACTTATGCTACTATTGCTGCATCACCCTTTCCTCTTCAAGGAAAACTAACGCAAGCTCAATACGTAGCAACATGCAACTAGTTTTGCATAAAGGTGGCTGGCGGGTGGCTGTTTCTCCTACTTTAGTTGAATCAAATTTCACTGCGGCCAATCCTTGAAGAAGGTTAAAACAACAAACTTGGTAAATCACCGTTTGGTTTTTGCGTAGGTAAGAACAGTTTTTCCTAGAAACCCGTAGCAGCCACATAAAACTCGCAACAACAAAGTAGAGGACGTCTAAGTTGTTTTTGCAGGGTATGTTGTGATGTGATATGGTCAAGACATGATGTGATACACGTTATTGTATGAGATGATCATGCTTTCTAAGATATCAGGCAACCGGCAGGAGCCTTATGGTTGTCTCTTTATTGTATGAAATTCAAATGCCATGTAATTGCTTTACTTTATCACTATGCGTTAGCAATAGTTGTAGAAGCAATAGTTGGCGAGATGACTACGACGCAACGATGGAGATCAAGGTGTCGAGCCGGTGACAATGGAGATCATGACGATGCTTTGGAGATGGAGATCAAAAGCACAAGATGATGATGGCCATATCATGTCACATATTTTGATTGCATGTGACGTTTATCTTTTATGCATCTTATTTTGCTTAGAACGGCGTTAGCATTATAAGATAATCCCTTCACTAAATTTCAAGATATAAGTGTTCTCCTCGAGTATGCACCGTTGCGAAAGTTTGTCTTTTCGAGACACCACATGATGATCAAGTGTGATAGACTCTACGTTCACATACAACGGGTGTAAGACAATTTTGCACATGCAGAATAATTGGTTTAAACTCGACGAGCCTAGCATGTACAGACATGGTCTCGGAACACTGGAGACCGAAAGGTCGAACATGAGTCATATAGTAGATATGATCAACATAGAGATGTTCACCATTGATGACTACCCCATCTCACGTGATGATCGGACATGGGTTAGTTGATTTGGATCACGTATCACTTAGATAACTTAAGGGATGTTTATTTAAGTGGGAGTTCATTAGTGTATTAATTTATCATGAACTTAGTCCTGATAGTATTTGCATATCTATGTTGTAGATCAATAGCTCGCGATGTAGCTCCCCTATTTTTTGATATGTTACTAGAGAAAACTAAGTTAAAAGATGACGGTAGCAATAATGCGGACTAGGTCCATGATCTGAGGATTATCCTCATTGCTCCACAGAAGAATTATGTCCTTGATGCACCACTAGGTGATAGACCTATTGCAGGAGAAGATGCATACATTATGAATGTTTGGCAAGCTCGGTGTGATAACTACTTAATAGTTTAGTGCACCATGCTTTATAGCTTAGAACCAGGACTTCAAAAACGTTTTGAATGCCACAGAGAATATGAGATGTTCCAAGAGCTGAAATTGGTATTTCAGACACATGCCCGTGTCAATAGTTCTCTAGTCACTATCACCAAGCTACTAGAACTTCGTGATGAACTATGATATGCAAGGGATGTCGAAAATGATTCCCGAGCTCTTCGCAATGCTGAAATCAGCGAAGGTAGAAATCAAGAAAGAGCATCAAGTGTTGATGGTTAACAATACCACTAGTTTTAAGAAAAGGGCAAGGGACAAAAAAGGAAACTTCAAGAAGAACAGCAAGCAAGTTGCCGCTCCCATGAAGAAGCCCAAAGCTAGACCCAAGCCTGAAACTGAGTGCTTCTACTTCAAAGGAAATGATCACTGAAAGAGGAACTCCCCCAAATACTTGGCGGATAAGAAGGATGGCAAAGTGAACAAAGGTATATTTGATATACATGTTATTGATGTGTACTTTACTAGTGTCCTTAGTAGCCCCTAGGTATTTGATACCGGTTCAGTTGCTAAGTTTAGTAACTTTGGTGGACTTGCCCGATGATCGGCAAGCCATAGAGAATAAATGGATCTTCAAGAAGAAGACTGACGCTGATGGTAATGTTACTATCTACAAAGCTCAACTTGTCGCAAAAGGTTTTCAACAAGTTCAAGGGGTTGACTACGATGAGATTTTCTCACCCGTAGGGATGCCTAAGTCCGTCCGAATCATGTTAGCAATTTCCGCATTTTATGATTATGAAATCTGGCAAATGGACGTCAAAACTGCATTCTTTAATGGATTTCTTAAACAAGAGTTGTATATGATGCAAGCACAAGGTTTTGATGATCCTAAAGTTGCTAACAAAGTGTGCAAGCTCCAGCGATCCATCCATGGACTCGTGCAAGCATCTCAGAGTTGGAATATACGCTTTGATGAGGTGATCAAAGCATATGGTTTTATACAGACTTACGGTGAAGCATGTATTTACAAGAAAGTGAGTGGGAGCTCTATAGCATTTCTGATATTATATGTGGCTGACATATTATTGATTCGAAATGATATAGAATTTCTGGATAGCATAAAAGGATACTTGAAAATATCAATGAAAGACCTCGGTGAAGCTACTTACATATTGGGCATCAAGATCTATAGGGATATATCGAGACGCTTAATAGGACTTTCACAAAGCACATACTTGGCAAAGTTTTTGAAGAAGTTCAAAATGGATCAGTCTAATAAAGGGTTCTTGTCTATGTTGCAAGGTGTGAAGTTGAGTAAGACTCAAAGCCCGACCATGGCAGAAGATAGAGAGAGAGAGCATGAAAGCCATTCCCTATGCCTCGGCCATAGGTTCTATAAAGTATGACATGTTGTGTACTAGACCTGTTGTGTGCTTTGCCATGAGTTTGGCAAGGGGTACGATCCAGGAGTGGATCACTGGATAATGGTCAAAATTATCCTTAGTTACCTAATAGGACTAAGGAAATGTTCCACGGTTGTGGAGGTGATAAAGAGTTCGTCATAAAAGGTTATGTCGATGTAAGCTTGGACACCGATTTGGATGACTCTGAGTCTCATTCTGGATATATATTGAAAGTGGGAGCAATTAGCTAGAGTATCTCCATGCAGAGCATTGTAGACATAGAAATTTGCAAAATACATACGGATCTGAATGTGGTAGATCCGCTGACTAAACCTCTCTCAAAAGCAAAACATGATACACCTTAGTAACCTCTTTGGGTGTTATTCACATGGCGATGTGAACTATGGGTGTTAATCACATTGCGATGTGAACTGGATTATTGACTCTAGTGCAAGTGGGAGACTGGAGGAAATATGCCCTAGAGGAAATAATAAAGTTGTTATTTTATATTTCTTTATTCATGATAAAGGTTTATTATTCATGCTAGAATTTTATTGATCGGAAACTTAAATACATGTGTGAATACATAAACAAACATCGTGTCCCTAGTAAGCCTCTACTAGACTAGCTCATTGATCAAAGATGGTTAAGGTTTCCTAACCATGGACATGTGTTGTCATTTGATAACGGGATCACATCATTAGGAGAATTATGTGATGGACAAGACCCATCCGTTAGCTTAGCATATTGATCGTTCAGTTTATTGTTATTGCTTTCTTTATGTCAAATACATATTCCTTCGACTATGAGATTATGCAACTCCCAAATACCAGAGGAACACCTTGTGTGCTATCAAATGTCACAACATAACTGGATGATCATAAAGATGCTCTATAGGTATCTCCGAAGGTGTTTGTTGAGTTGGCATAGATCGAGATTAGGATTTGTCACTCCGAGTATCAGAGAGGTATCTCTGGGCCCCCTCGGTAGTACTCATCCTAAGCTTGCAAGCAAATGACTAAGGAGTTAGTCACGAGGTGATGTATTATGAAATGAGTAAAGAGACTTGCCGGTAATGAGATTGAACTACGTATAGATATACCGACGATCGAATCTCGGGCAAGTAACATACTGATGGACAAAGGGAATTACGTATGTTGTCATAACGGTTCAACCGATAAAGATCTTCGTAGAATATGTCGGAGCCAATATGGGCATCCAGGTTCCACTATTGGTTATTGAGCAGAGAGGTGTCTCGGTCATGTCTACATAGTTCTCAAACCCGTAGGATCCGCACACTTAACGTTCGTTGACAATATAGTGTTATATGAGTTATATGTTTTGGTGACCGAATGTTGTTCGGAGTCCCGGATGAGATCACGGACATGACGAGGAGTCTCTAAATGGCCGAGAGGTAAATATTGATATATAGGATGACGGTATTTGGACACCAGAGGTGTTTCGGGACGTACCGGGAAGTAATCGGGGTCACCGGAAGGGGTTCCGGGCACCCCCCGGCAAGTTATGGGCCTTATGGGTCAATGGAGGGGACATACCAGCCCACAAAGGGGCTGGTGCGCCCCTTCCCTTGGTTGGCCAGCCCTCGGGAAGGAGAAGGCGGAGGGCTAGCCCCTCTTGCCTTTCCCTCTCATAAGAGAAAGGAAAGGGGGGCACCCTCCCCTGCCCTTCCCCGCGCTCCAAACAAGGAAAGGGGGCCGCGGCTTGGGAGAGACCCCAAGTAGGATCCCCCCTACTTGGGCGCCCCCTTGGCTGCTCCTCCCTCCCTCCCACCTATATATATGTGGGAGGGGGCGCCTAGCACACAACAGAGAATTGCATAGCCATGTGCGGCGCCCCCCTCCACCGTTTACACCCCCGGTCATATTTTCATAGTGCTTAGGCAAAGCCTTGCGGAGATCACTTCACCATCACCGTCACCATGCCGTGGTGCTGCCGAAACTCATCTACTACCTCACCGTCTTGCTGGATCAAGAAGGCGGAGGACGTCACCGAGCTGAACGTGTGCAGAACGCGGAGGTGCCGTGCGTTCGGTACTTGATCAATTGGAGCACGAAGAAGTTCGACTACATCAACCGCATTGTTAAATGCTTCCGCTTACAGTCTACGAGGGTACGTAGACACACTCTCCCCTTTCGTTGCTGCATCTCCATAGATAGATCATTGTGTGTGCGTAGAATTTTTTTTGTTTTCCATGCAACGTTCCCCAACATCTTTGTCTACTTTGCTTGAGCAAAATAGTGATCCCGTAGATGTGAATTTTGTCTCGCGAAACAATTTTAATAACAATGCTTATAGAGGTAATTTTAATCCTAGGCCTTTTCCTGGAAACTCCTCTAATAATTATGGTAATTCCTATGGTAATTCTTCTTACAATAATAATAGGAACCCCTCTGAGCATGAGAATAATATTAAAGAATTTATCAATGCTCAAAAGGCTTTCAATACTACGATAGAAGAAAGTTGAATAAGATTGATGATATGTCTAGGAATATTGATAGAATTTCTCATGACGTGGAAAATCTCAAGATTAAATTTTTTCCACCCAAGGTTGATATTAATGAGTCAATTAAAGATTTATATGTTTCTATGGATGAAAGTAAGAAAAGAACCACTATGCTTAGAGCTAAAAGAGAATTTTTAGAAAGAGCGTTTTCTAGTGATTGCTTTTACAAAAATGATGAAGATCTTAAAATGATTGGTGTTTCTTATATTGATTCCTTGTTTAGTAAAATTAAAATAGATGATAAATGGGCTGAAGAAGAGTCAACTTTAGCTAAAGGGCGTCTCGATAATTCGGAGGGTGAAAATTTTGATGCAAAAATTGATAAAAGTGGGTTCGGAGAGGTCAAAACTTGAACTTGTGATGTGGCCACTCTTTTGGATTACAAATACTTTAATTATGATAATTGCTCTTTGATTGAATGTATTTCTTTGTTGCAATCCATGATAAATTCACCTTATGCTTACGAACAAAATAAAGCTTTTACTAAACATATCGTAGATGCCATGATGAAAGATTTAGAAGAAAAGTTGGAATTAGAGATTTCAATTACTAGAAAATTACATGATGGATGGGAACCTACCATCAAAGTCAAGATTAAAAATTATGAGTGCTTGCTTTACGTGATTTGGGTGCTAGTGTTTCCAGAATTTTGAAATCTTTATGTGATGTGCTTGGTCTTACCGATATTGAAGAATGTTCTCCTAATTTGCACTTGGCGGATTCTACTACTAAAAGGCCTTTGGGGAGAATTAATGATGTTCTTATTCTTGCAAATAGGAATTATGTGACCATAGATTTTATTGTTCTTGATATTGATTGCAATCCGTCTTGTCCTATTATACTTGGTAGACCATTTTAACACACTAAAGGTGTCATGATTGATATGAAAGGAGGGAATATTAAATTTGAATTTCCACTAAGAATGGGTATGGAACACTTCCCTAGAACAAGAATTAAGCCACCATATGAATCAATCATGAGGGCATCCTATGAATCAAAACCCAAAGATGACAATACTTGAATCTATGCATTATGCCTAGCTAGGGGCATAAAACGATAGCGCTTGTTGGGAGGCAACCCAATGAATAAAATTAATTTTTGCCTTTTTCTTTCTGTTCTCGAGAGTTTACACAATTATGCTACTCTTATTATTGTGCTTTTTTATGTTTGAATCAGTGTTTGTGCCAAGTAAAGCCTTTGGGATCATGTTTGGTGATAGTTGATTTGATCTTATTGAAAAACAGAAACTTTTGCGCCCAGTAGCAGAATTGTTAAAAATCAAGAAGCATGATAAAATTCTGAATTTCTTACACAAGATTGATATACAAATTGCCTACGTTTTCCTACTTTTTCAGAATTTTTGGAGTTACAGAAGTATGAACAAAGTCCAGATTACTATAGACTGTTCTGTTTTTGACAGATTCTGTTTGCGTTGCATTGTGTGCTTATTTTGTTGAATCTATGGATTGCATCAGGGGGTATAAGCCATGGTAAAGTTGGGATACAGTAGGTATAATGCAATAATAAAATATGAATGGGTTTGCAATACTACTTATAGTAGTAATTTTCTTTATTATACTAATGGATCTCATGAAAGTTTTGCTAAGTTTTGTGTGATTGAAGTTTTCAAGTTTTGGGCGAGATCACGATGGATGAAGGAATAAGAGTGAAAAGAGCCTAAGATTGGGGATGCCCATGGCATCCCAAGTTATTATTCAAGGAGAACCAAGCAACTAAGCTTGGGGATGCCCCGGAAGGCATCCCCTCTTTCTTCTAATGACCATCGGTATTTTACTTGGAGCAATATTTTTATTCATCACATATCATGAGTTTTGCTTGGAGCGTCTTGTATTATATGAGTCTTTGCTTGTTTTGATTTTTAGTTTGTCACAAGTATCCTTGCTGGACACACCTATTTGAGAGATCCAAAATTATTCTATGATTTGATGAATTGCTCTTTATGCTTCACTTAAATTTTTTGAGCTATGGAATTGCTCTAGTGCTTCACTTATATCTTTTTGAGCACGGTGTGCTTTAATATTTTTGAAGAAATGCTCTCATGCTTCACTTAGATTCATTTGAGAGTTAGTAAATTTTTGAAGAAATTCTCTCATGCTTCACTTATATTATTTTAAGAGACAATAAATTTTATGCTCATGTTCTTCACTTAAATTTATTTAAGCTATTCAAAAGCTGTTGCGATATATGAAATTAGTCCCAAAGTGACAGATATTCAAGAGGGATATAATAAAAACTTTCATGAACATCATTGGACAAAATAAACTTGATTCTTTGTAATAGTTTTGAGATATGATGATAGTGATATGTGAGTCATGCTGGTGAGTAATTATGCTTTAGTAAGAATATTGGTGTTAAGGTTTGTGATTCCCTATGCAAGCACAAAAGTCAATAGTTATGCAATGAAATTACATCCTACTTGTGGTGCATTATTCAGTGTTAGTTATGCTCAATGCTCGTCAATCTATTTGCTATCCTCCACTTGTACTAAGTAGAAATACTACTTATGCATCCAAAATCTTTAAACCCAGTTTTTCCATATGAGTCCACCATACCTACCTATATGTGGTATTTCCGTGCCTTTCTAAGCAAATTTGTATGTGACATCCCTACTTTTAGAATGAATTTCCTTTTTGTGTGCTTGTACCGCTCATCAAGCGGCAGGGGTGGCCAATATTTTCCATGCTAGATGTGTTGTTCTCAGGATGAGTGTTTATTCACTTGATATTACATGAGAGTACGACGGTAATAGGGATGCCCAGTCCCGAAATGAAAAATAAATTTACTTTATTCTGTCAAATAATAAATTCCATGGAAAGTGTTGGTATGGAAGGCACCCGTGGATACGGCTAGCCATGGATTGTGAAAGAATGGTGGAAAAAGGAATAAACTTTATTTTATGTTTGGGAACACCCTGTGATATATTTAGCATGTAAAGTGTTGGGAATTACTCGGTCATTTTCATTGACGGGAAAAGTATGCCTCTCAACTTTTTTATCTCTCAATTTAAGCTTTGAACTCTGGCACCTCTACAAATCCCTACTTCCCTCTGCAAAGGGCCTATCTATTTACTTTATGCAATTTTTATTTTTAGATGAGTCTCCACCTTCTCTTATAAAGCACCAACTAGGAAGCATTATGATCATACTTGAGCATTGGATGTAGCTAATATGCAAGTGTGTTTCATGAATGGATCAATATTGAGCATGATGGACTAGGGATAACTTTCTTTAGTGTTGATATTTTCAAAGACATGGTTGCTTGTTGATATGCTTAAGTATTGAAATCTTCATGTCAAAACTATACTATTGTTTTGAACCATATAAAAGTCCAAATGTCCATGCTACAAAAGAAAAGAATATGTGATGAACATGCTAGGCAACATTCCACATCAAAAAAATCTATTTTTATCATTTACCTACTCGAGGACGAGCATGAATTGAGCTTGGGGATGCTGATATGTCTCCAACGTATCTATAATTTTTTACTGTTCCATGCTGTTATATTATCATTCTTGAATGTTTTATATTAATTTTATAGCAACTTTATGTCATTTTTTGGGACTAACCTATTGACATAGTGTCCGGTGCCAGTTGCTATTTTTTGCTTGTTTTTCTTACTTCACAGAATATCAGTACCAAACGGAGTCCAAATGCAGCAAAACTTTTTGGAAATTTTTTCTGGACCAGAAGACACCTTGTGGGCTAGGAAAGTATGACAGGGGAGGCCCGTGGGGAGCACAACCCACCGAGGCGCGCCCAGGTGGTTGTGCCCCCCATGTAGCCCCCCCCCCCCCCCACACACACACTGCTTCTTCGCCTATAAATTCCTGAATATTCTAGAAACCCTAGGGGAGTCAACGAGACACAATTCCAGCAGCCACAAGTTTCAGAACCACAAGATCCATTCTAACACCATCACAGAGGGGTTCATCATCCTCATTGGGGCCTCTCGAAGGATGCGTGAGTAGTCCACCATAGACCTAAGGGTCCATAGGAAGTAGCTAGATGGCTTCATCTCTCTATTTTGATTCTCAATACAATGGTCACTTGGAGATCTATTTGATGTAACTCTTTTTGCGGTGTGTTTGTTGGGATCCGATGAACTTTGAGTTTATGATCAGATCTATATCCATGAATATTATTTGTGTCTTCTTTGATCTCTTATATGCATGATTATTTATAGCCTCGTATTTCTTCTTCTAATCTTTGGTTTAGTTAGGCTAACTAGATCGATTTCTCTTGCCATGGGAAGAGGTACATTGTGATGGGTTCGATCTTGTGATGTTCTTTCCTAGTGACAGAACGGGCAGCAAGACACGCATGTATCGTTGCCATTAAGGATAACAAGATGGGGGCTATTCCTACATGAATAGATCTCGTCTACATCATGTCATCGTTCTTATTGCATTACTCTGTTTCTCCATGGACTTAATACACTAGTTGCATGCTGGATAGCGGTCGACGTGTGGAGTAATAGTAGTAGATGCAGGCAGGAGTCGGTCTACTAATCTTGGACGTGATGCCTATATATTGAGTATTGCCTTGGATATCGTCATAATTATTTGATCTTCTATCAATTGCCCAACAGTAATTTGTTTACCCATCGTGTGCTATTTCTCGAGAGAAGCCACTAGTGAAATCTACGGCCCCCGGGTCTATTCTTTATCATATTCGCCTTGAGATATATTTTTATTCGCTTTTATTTTTAGATCTATTATTCTAAAAACCCAAAAATACCTTGCTGCACTTTTTTATTACTTATTTTATTTTGCATTTTATCGTGAGCTATTTATCCAATCTACCACAAATTTATCTATCGTTGTATCGTGGAGGGATTGACAACCCCTCTTACGCGTCGGGTTGCAAGTATTTGTTCTTTGTGTGCATGTACTATTTACATAGTGTTGCTTGGTTCTCCTACTGGATTGATACCTTGGTTTCATAACTGAGGGAAATACCTACCATGGCTGTACTGCATCATCCCTTCCTCTTTGGGGAAATACCAACGCAGTTTCAAGCGACATCAAGTAGTTACTTTTGTTCTTGAGGACATGGGAGAAGTCTTGTCATAAGTAATCATGTGAATTTGGTATTCGTTCGATATTTTAATGATATGTATGTTGTTGATTCCCTTAGTGGTGTTGTGTGAACATCGACTACATGACACTTCACCATCTTTGGGGCTAAGGGAATGCGTTGTGGAGTAGTAATTAGATGATGGGTTGCTAGAGTGACAGAAGCTTAAACCCTAGTTTATGCGCTATTCTGTAAAGGGATGATTTGGATCCATATGTTTAATTATATGGTTAGAGTTATCTTAATTCTTCTTTCGTAGTTCCGGATGCTTGCGAGAGGGGTTAATCATAAGTGGGAGGCTTGTTCAAGTAAGAATAGCACCCAAGCACTGGTCCACCCACATATCAAATTATCAAAGTAGCGAACGCGAATCAAACAAGTATGATGAAAGTGACTAGATGAAATTCTTGTGTGTCCTCAAGAACGCTTAGATTATTATAAGAGATCGTTTCGACCTGTCATTTGCTACAAAAAGGATTGGGCTACCTTGCTCCACCTTAGTTACTATTGCTACTTGTCACTTGTTACAAATTATCTTGCTATCAAACTACTCGTTACCGATAATTTCAGTGCTTGCAGAGAATACCTTGCTGAAGACCGCTTGTCATTTCCTTCTGCTTCTCGTTGAGTTCGACACTCTTACTTATTGAAAGGACCACGATAGATCCCCTATACTTCTGGGTCATCACTACTTGTCATCCGTTGTGAATTATCTTGCTATGAAATTATCTGTTTCTGATAATTTCAGTGCTTGCGGAAAATACCTTGCTAAAAACTGCTTGTCATTTCCTTCTGCTCCTCGTAGGGTTTGACACTCTTATATCAAAAGGACTACGATTGATCCCCTATACTTCTGGGTCATCAACCTCCTGCAGGTCAAACGAATGCCCGTACGACTGCTGTGGTTGCAGGAAGGTTCGTCTTCTGGTCTGTTTCTTCCGAAACTTGCATTTTTTTCGTTTTCCTGTAGTGTTAGTTCCATAGCAATACATAGGCATATATCTAGGCATTCAAACATCAACCTAGCATATAAATTATCTTGCACAAGGCTAAGCCTTCATTAGAACAACTCTTCCAAACTCACTTCTTCACATGGAACTTCAATCGCTCTTTTATTTAAAACAAACAAAAAACTTACTTGTCTACTTTATTCACGTGGGTTGCCTCCCATGAAGCGCTTGTTTTTGGTCGGATAGCTCAACCGTAGTGGTGATCAAGGTGGTGCTAGAACACCGATACCATAGCTTCTGGCATTCAGGATCTTGCCTTCTCTTGTGTAGGTCTTCAATTTCTTTTTCCTGCGGAAATGCCTTATAAAGGGATCTTTAGCTGCTAAATCAAAACGAACATTTCCCTCAAACAATTTTATCACAACTTTGATAGTCCTTAGAAAAGGTCTACTGAGAATTATAGGAGCAATTGGATCTTCAGGCATATCTACTATAACAAGATCAATCATGACAGGACAATCATTAATTTGAACTATAACTCCATGCTTAATGCCTACTGCCTGAGTAAAAGTAGAATTAGCCATATTCAATATAATCTCAGTACTATCATAAGGACCAATATTGATACTATCATAAATAGATTTGGGGATAGTGGTCCCCTAGATAACATAAAGCACTAAACTTATTAAGTCCTATATCGATCCCTATGGTTGGTTCAAAAGCATCTTCTTGCTTAGTGGGTAACTTACTGAATAACTTTTTTCTTTCATCATCAAGTTCGCGTACCTTGGCTGCAACGTGTTCAATAAAGACATTATATGCCTCATTGTTAGTTACCTACGGTAGTGGATACTTCATGGATATCATCTTGACAAAATCTGCAATGGCATAATTGTACTTTGGCACATGATTTGTGTCAAGTACGTCAGCTTTTTCTTTGTTCCTTCTCACCATTTTAACTTCTTCCACTAGGTTAGGCTCCGGTTTCCCTGCAAACTTGGCCAAAATCAAGGTTTGGCTCTCTGCTATCTTTGCCACCTGTGCCTCCATATTCTTCGATCTGGCTTCAAGTATCTGCACATCATTTGTTAGTCCAACAACCTTACCGATCAATTTACCAAGTAAGTTATCATGATTCTTCAAGATATTCTTGAAGTATTCATTATGCTTAGTCTGGCTAGCAATAAAACTTTTAAGAGTTTCTTCAAGAGTATTTCAATTGCCACCATTAGCTCCATTAAAATTATTTGATGCTCCTCCATTATTAGGATAGGGAAGTTTACGAGCATAACTATCATTTTTCCAATTGGGATTGTAGCTATTATGAGCAATAAAATTCACATCACTAATATCTTCATCAGTGATGGCATTGACATTTACCTCCTCATTACCTTTCATCAAAGAGATAAGTTCTTTTAGCTTGGTTGTTAACTCTGATCTATTTTCTTGTATGGCATTCACCTTCTTGGTGGTGGTTCTCTCAACGTGCCATTTGGCATGGTTCTCTTGCATATCATCTAGTATCTTCTGACGTCTTCTATGGGTTTTCCCATGATTGTTCCTCTTGCAACTGTATCAAGCATAGTTTTCAACATATGGTTCAGGCCATTATAAAACATATGAAGGATTAACCTCTCCTCCATTCCATGACCGGGGCAGTTTCTTATTGCTTCTTTCATTCTATCCCATGCAAGCGCTAGTGGCTCATGTTCTTCTTGCTTGAAACATGTAATTTGTGAACATAATTGCATAATTTTTGCAGGTGGACAAAACTTAGATAAAAATTTACTGCAACAAGCATCCCAAGAAGTAATACTGCCTTTAGGCAAAGCTAAAAGCCATTCTTTAGCTTTTCCTCTCAAAGAGAAAGGAAATGAGTGAATTTCAAAGCATCTGGGTCATAATCCTTTATGTGTGTCATGTTGCACAATTCAATAAAATTATGTAAATGCATACTTGCATCCTCAGAAGCAGAGCCCCCAAATTGGTCATGTTGAACCATTAAAACTAAGTTTGGTTTGATCTCATATTCTGTAGCTACAAGTTCGCGCATGAAATTATTCTTAGGAGTGGCAAAACTCCCAAGATTACGAGCCATAGTAACTTTTTGGATTTTTCTACTGACAAGACTTACAACAAAATAAGACTAAAACTAAAATGAAAAAGTAAAGACAAAAACTAAAAATTAACTATAACAGAAACTCTAAACACAAACACTAGGAATACTAAACTCCTCCCAGGCAAAGACGCTAGAAATATGGCTTGATATCTCCTTTTTATTGATCCGGTATTGGAACTAAAAAGAGTATCCCGCATCTATTTCCCCAGAGGTGACCCTGGATTATCGAACCCACGAGAGGAAGATTCCCTTGAAGCGATGGTCTCTAGCAAGCTTTTGCCAAAGTATCAAATCCAGGTTTTGACCGGATCAGCAAGCAAATAGTAATTCAAACACTTATAATGAAAAGAAGGTATGGGGATGAGGTCTTAATGCTTACAACCATGTATTGGTGTTGGGATAAAAAAATAATATTAGTTTGTGCTCGGGAAGTCACCCATCAAGAGGTGTTTGCGTCATTCAGAATGGGGGATGTGTCCAAATAACATCCTGACCAGCACGAGTCCTGCATCAAGAATCAGTTGTCCTACCAAAGTCCCTATTCATCTCGCGGGGTTGCCCTGATAATTAAAATAATAATATCAGATAAAAGCTTTGGGCGTTCAATGACTACACCTCATGAATGCCCAAGGTTATGATCCATGTTACCCTACTAAACCTTATTGTCACTGGTGTTCGGTATAACACTTCATGGTCCCCTAGCTCCTAACCTTACTAGTGCTCGATCTCCATGATCCTGGGTACCTACAAGGATGAAGATCGCAGACAAGACAAGAGATACTTCAAGATGCAATTTTATCTTACACATACAAGACGTTGTGTCAAAGACTCCCATTGATCCCTTCACCAAATACCTGGGGCTGCAAGGCTCATGCCTCACCCCATACCTTACCAGACTACTCACACATGGAGATCATATCACGAGAGAAATCATTGAAGAACACATCTTGAGATTGATTATTGCAATATGTCTTACAATGGATACTTTGTTGCAATATGTCATACAAGGCTATGGTGGTGGAGCTATGGAGGTGAAAAATAGCGGCATCTAGGGTTTGTGGATGTAGATGATGATGAATGAGTTGTGGCTGTGCTTGACTCTCCTCCTCTGCTCGTTCTGTTGACATTTCGATGGGGTCCCCTTAATAAAAGTTGTTCAGGTGGACGAGCTGCCTCAATTTCCACGCCAAAAAACCGTTCATACAGGCACAAGCGCCTGCATGGAACGCTGCCTTTTGCTCTGGAGGCCTTCTGATGCCTCCTGATGATTTATTTCTCCTCCATTTTCCTTCCTTTCCTTTCTCCCATGTGACATCTTCCCTTTTTAGCCCATTTCCTATGGAAAATATATATTAAAGAGAGGATTTGTGGAATATTTTGCATTCATTAGTCATTACTGGCAATACAGAGCGAATATCTCTCTTTTAATGAAATATCTTGGTTTAAACAAGGTTGAAATGAGTGTAAAAATATCACTCATCACACAACATGCAGTTCCACGAGGTGATGCTCAAGGGCTCCATGAGGCCGGCGAGAGGAGGCACCTGGTGGCGGGGGCACCGCTGGTGTGGACGGGGTGACCCACTGAAAAGGGAAAATAACCTTGTCAAAGTAAACATGTCGTGACACAAACACACGATGAGACACCAAGTTGTAGCAACGGAAGCCTTTGGTGTTGGGTTGGGCAAGGAGAAAGTTTATGAGGCATGCTAGCTGTGATGTTGGGTTAGCATAAACAACCAAAAACGCGAAGATCATCATAGGACAGAGGAGCCCCGAAGAGAAGATGCTGAGGTGTATAATACCACCGCGGTTTGAAGGGATGGATGTTGAGAAGCAAAATGGCGGTGGCAATGGCATCAAGCCAAACTAGCAGGCAGAAGGCGTGATGGCACACCACACCCAGGAAGCCTGGGAGTGCCCGTTGTTGGCTAAATTGCATATTATTTCGTTGGTACTCGTAACCATGACCTTTTAGGCCACACCTAAATTTGTGCAGTGCAACACCTGACTTGATTCATCATAAATTTTACCAGCGGTGTCTACTTTAAGAATACATCCTTCTCCCGTCTGGTTCACGTAACTCAAGATCTATAGATACCGCCGATGAACATCAACCTCATAGTGTATGTATGATCTGCAATCAAAATTGGCGCGAATGTCGGTTCAATTTTTTTTTGTTGAGTTCAAATATTGTAGCTTGGTGCCTACTTGCTCTTCTTTGAGACACACCTTACCTCTGATAAACAGTGAATTGAAACAAAGGCATAACTCTAGTTCCATCTCCTCCAAAATAGAAGGAAGACATTTTGAGTTGCTAAAAAGACAAAGCATGAAACTGGACATTATGTCGGTGCCTTTTCTATCCTATGTCATCATCTAAGGGTGATAATAGTTTGATATTGGTAGCAAACTATATGCACTTGTATTGTTTTGGACATTAGAAGTCATTATAGTGAGTAGTAGTACGGAAGAGTAGAAAGCATTTATTAATGGACGAAACAACTGAACAAATTAAATATATTGATACCAGTTATTAGCATTGCTAAAATAAATCTACTTATATTTGTAGAAGCAGAAATGCACCTGACTAAAAGAAACAAGCTTTCTTATTTTTTGAAATCAAACTCAATAGGTCTAAACTCTAGAAGAGGTAATTGTTTCAGTAATAACTAGACCCTTTTTTACATTTCTTTGTTTGTTCCGCCTCATGGTCTGAAGAGGCATTAAAAATGTTATCTCCACACTATAAGGCGCCCAAAAATAGGACCTAAAAGTGCCATCACCAGAAGAAACAACATCCATCATTTGGCTAGAAAGAGTGTTCTACAAACTGAATTGGGAATGTTTGCGCTGAAATGAAGGCACATGTTCATTCATTGTTGTGAACTTCCGAAGATATGAAGTGCACATATAAACTATATGTCACTTCCTGACTTAGATGTAGCATAAACTATTGTATGCTACCTCTTTAATCTTACACAGATGGAACTCAATATTGAGATGACATATTAATTACTTGCAAAATTTTGAAAGAATGATGATGATTTACTTTTGTTGTATACATTACATTCTAGCATCTAGAGAACATAAGCTGGCATCCTCGAAATGACATCCTTTTGAGGAGTAAGTAAACAGATCTATTCCTAACTTGGCTAACCAAACAACATGACTTTAATGAAAAGATAATCTCTAGAGCCATATCCTCTAGTACTAAAAAGGTTTTGCTTTTGTTTGGATCCGGAGTGTAAATACCAATTTGTATTCAAAATATGAAGCAATCAGAAGAAACAAACCCAAGATGCTAATAAATGATGATCACTTAGTTTCTACTAACTTAATACATGATGATGATAGTTCTGCATCAACCAAAAAAGGTAAGACATCATTTTTGTAGAGATTCAAGTGGGAAAATAAATAAAAATGATGGTTTTTTAAGTGAGCAGTATAGTAAGTACATAGGTTATATGTCATTCTCCGACCAGTTCATTAGATAATACATTCTTTTCTGTAAAAAGACCAAACTGAAAGTCCAAACCGAAAAAATAGTCAAATTTGATTCTACTCAGCAATTTATGATGATTGGCATTCCTTGGTTAATGACATTTATCGCAAGTCCTTTAGAAGGAAGATGGGAGAACAAAATAACTAAGGAAAAGCAAAAAAGTCAACGATGCAACAGGAGCACCCACTCGATGACTCAGCAGCCCGCGCAAGTGGCAAGCACGCATACAACGCCAACACATGGGGGCAAGGAGCACAGTCAAAAGAATAGAGGAGACATATGTCATGTAATTCAGACAGAGGCGGAGCAAATCCTCGCGTCAGATTTAGTATTGACCTACCCGAGGCGGTAGATGCACTTGGTGGCAACATGAGTTGGACACTGGAGAGGTCAAGGTGCGGACAGCTGCAGCAAGGGCGAGGTCGACGCGGTAGCCACGGGTTCGAACTGCCGGTGGATTGGGCGGGCATGATGAGTCGGCAGATTGGGCGAGCTAGTGGCCGATAAAATTGGCGCATGGGGCCCACGACAATGAAGACATTGTGCCACCATGACCCGGGTTCTCCTCTGACCGGCAGAGGGAGATGGGGGGTCGCCGCTAGGAACCGTGATTGGGGCCAATGGTTCGAGCATAGGCGCGCAAAACACAGACCGTCGGCAAGGTCACGAGGACAGGTGTGGGGATGTGAGGCCAGCCGAGATTTGTCGCACACAATGCCGGAGCGGTAACCCTGTTTGGATTTTGGAGATGACCAAGAAGCAACTTTTTTATAGTCTCATATGATGGTGGATAGTTGCATGGGACAGGAGTGTAGAGGAGCTTTCGTGAAGGCACCTTCGAGGGCGGTGGTTGTTGGGAATGTAGTAATTTCAAAAAAATTCCTACGCACACACAAGATCATGGTAATGCATAGCAACGAGAGGGGAGAGTGTTGTCTACATACCCTTGTAGACCGTAAGCGGAAGCGTTAGCACAACGCGGTTGATGTAGTCGCACGTCTTCACGGCCCGACCAATCAAGCACCGAAACTACGGCACCTCCGAGTTCTAGCACACGTTCAGCTTGATGACGTCCCTCGAACTCCGATCCAGCCGAGTGTCGAGGGAGAGTTCCGTCAGCACGACGGTGTGGTGACGATCTTGATGTTCTACCGTCGCAGGGCTTCGCCTAAGCACCGCTACGATATTATCGAGGTGGACTATGGTGGAGGGGGGCACCGCACACGGCTAAGAGATCCAAGGGATCAATTGGTGTGTCTTTGGTGGTAGCCCTGCCCCTCTATTTATATGTTGAGCCTCGGGGTCGAAACTTGGAGCAAAAGCCTCCTCAAAGTCGATTTTGCCCGAAAGGCAAGAGTCCCACTCGGACTCCAGGACCAAACACCACAAGCCTTGGCGTCTAGCCCGGACGCCATGGGCCTCGGCGTTTGGCCCCCTGGCCTCCGCAAAATCCTTTTGCACCGACCTAAAGCCTCATGGGCTTGACCCCTTGGCCTAACCATGTCATCCAATATATGAATCTTTACGTCTCGACCATTTCGAGACTCCTCATCATGTCCCCGATCTCATCCGGGACTCTGAACTCCTTCGGTACATCAAAACATGTAAACTCATAATATAACTGTCATCGAAACCTTAAGCGTGCGGACCCTACGGGTTTGAGAACAATGTAGACATGACCGAAACACGTTTCCGGTCAATAACCAATAGCGGAACCTGGATGCTCATATTGGCTCCCACATATTCTACGAAGATCTTTATCGGTCAGACCGCATAACAACATACGTTGTTCCCTTTGTCATCGGTATGTTACTTGCCCGAGATTCGATCGTCGGTATCTCAATACCTAGTTCAATCTCGTTACTGGCAAGTCTCTTTACTCGTTACGTAATGCATCATCCCGTAACTAACTCATTATCTACATTGCTTGCAAGGCTTATAGTGATGTGCATTACCGAGAGGGCCCAGAGATACCTCTCCGATAATCGGAGTGACAAAACCTAATCTCGAAATACGCCAACCCAACATGTACCTTTGGAGACACCTGTAGTACTCCTTTATAATCACCCAGTTACGTTGTGACATTTGGTAGCACCCAAAGTGTTCCTCCGGTAAACGGGAGTTGCATAATCTCATAGTTATAGGAACATGTATAAGTCATGAAGAAAGCAATAGCAACATACTAAATGATCAAGTGCTAGGCTAACGGAATGGGTCATGCCAATCACATCATTCTCCTAATGATGTGATCCCGTTAATCAAATGACAACTATTTTGTCCATGGCTAGGAAACATAACCATCTTTGATAAACAAGCTAGTCAAGTAGAGGCATACTAGTGACACTATGTTTGTCTATGTATTCACACATGTATTATGTTTCCGGTTAATACAATTCTAGCATGAATAATAAACATTCATCATGATATAAGGAAATAAATAATAACTTTATTATTGCCTCTAGGGCATATTTCCTTCAGTCTCCCACTTGCACTAGAGTCTATAATCTAGTTCACATTGCCATGTGATTTAACACCAATATTCACATCTGTATGTGATTAACACCCATAGTTCACATCGTCATGTGACCAACACCCAAAGGGTTTACTAGAGTCAATAATCTAGTTCACATCGCTATGTGATTAACACCCAAATAATACTAAGGTGTGATCATGTTTTTGTCGTGAGAGAAGCTTAGTCAACGGGTCTGTCACATTCAGAGCCGTATGTATTTTGCAAATATTCTATGTCCACAATGCTCTGCACGGAGCTACTCTAGCTAATTGCTCCCACTTTCAATATGTATCCAGATTAAGACTTAAAGTCATCTGGATCAGTGCCAAAACTTGTATCGACGTAACCCTTTACGATGAACCTTTTTGTCACCTCCATAATCGAGAAACATATCCTTATTCCACTAAGGATAATTTTGACCAATGTCCAGTGATCTACTCCTAGATCACTATTGTACTCCCTTGCCAAGATAGGGCAGAGTATACAATAGGTCTGGTCCATAGCATAGCATAATTTTATAGAACCTATGACTAATGCATAGGTAATGACTTTCATTCTCTTTCTATTTTCTGCTGTGGTCGGGATTTGAGTCTTACTCAATTTCATACCTTTGCAACACAGGCAAGAACTCTTTCTTTGACTGTTCCATTTTGAACTACTTCAAAATCTTGTCAAGGTATGTACTCATTGAAAATCTTATCAAGCCTCTTGATCTATCTCAATAGATCTTGATGCTCAATATGTAAGTAGCTTTACTGAAGTCTTTCTTTTAAAGAACTTCTTTCAAACACTCCTTTATGCTTTGCAGAATAATTCTACATTATTTCCGATCAACAATATGTCATTCACATATACTTATCAGAAATGTTGTAGTGCTCCCACTCACTTTCTTGTAAATACAGGCTTCACCGTAAGTCTATACAAAACTATATGCTTTGATCAACTTATCAAAGCATATATTCCAACTCTGAGATGCTTGCACCAGTCCATAGACGGGTCGCTGGAGCATGCACACTTTGTTAGCACCTTTAGGATTGACAAAACCTTCTGGTTGTATCATATACAACTCTTCTTTAATAAATCCATTAAGGAATGTAGTTTTGACATCCATTTGCCAAATTTCATAAAATGTGGCAATTGCTAACATGATTCGGACAGACTTAAGCATCGCTACAGTTGAGAAAATCTCATTGTAGTCAACACCTTGTCGAAAACTCTTTTGTGACAAGTCGAGCTTTGTAGATAGTAACACTACTATCAGCATATGTCTTCCTCTTGAATATCCATTTATACAATATGGCTTGCCGATCATCGGGCAACTCCACCAAACTCCACACTTTGTTCTCATACATGGATCCTATGTAACACCCTCGATGCGGCTATATCTGCCACGTGTCGAAGCACGACTTAGAGGCATAACCGCATTGAAAGCAATGTCGCAAGTGAGGTAATCTTCACACAACCCATGTAATACATAAGGGAAAGAGATACATAGTTGGCTTACAATCGCCACTTCACGCAATTACATGAATAAAGCATTACATCATCCAGATACAATCAAGGTCCGACTACAGAACCAAAATAAAAGAAGAACCCCAAATGCGACAAAGGTCCCCGATCGACCCCAACTGGGCTCCACTACCGATCAACTAGAACGGAACAACACAAAGGGCAAGATCTTCATCGAGCTCCTCCTTGAGCTTGGTTCCGTCACCTGCTCGGTAACATAGGCACCTGCAAACTGGTTTTGGAAGTATCTGGTGAGCCACGAGGACTCAGCAATCCCATTACCATGGGTATCAAGACTAGCAAAGCTTAATGAGAAAGGAAGGGGCAAAGTGGTGAGGTTGCAGCAGCGACTAAGCAAGTATGGTGGCTAACCAACGCAAATAAGAGCGAGAAGAGAACAAGCGGAACAGTCGTCAACTAGCAATGATCAAGAGGTGATCCTGAACACCTACTTACGTCAATCATAACACAGAAACCGTGTTCACTTCCCGGACTCCGCCGAGAAGAGACCATCACGGCTACACACGCGGTTGATGCGTTTTAATATGGATCAAGTGTCAAGTTATCTACAACCGGACATTAACAAATTCCCATCTGCCACATAACCGCGGGCACGGCTCTCGAAAGTTTATACCCTCCAGGGGTGTACCAACATAGCCCATGACAAGCTCTCGCGATCAACGAAGGAATAGACCTTCTCCCAGGAAGACCCGATCAGTCTCGGAATCCCGGTACATCAAGACATTTCGACAATGGAAAAACAAGACCAGCAAAGCCGCCCGATGCGCCGACAATCCCGATAGGAGCTGCGCATATCTCGTTCTTAGGGCACACCGGATGAGCAGGACGTCGGGTTGGCATAGACCCTGGTTGCCCAGGGGGCGCCGGACATCGCTCGGTTTGGACCAGCACTTAGACAAGCACTGGCCCGGGGGGGCTAAAATAAAGATGACCCTCGAGAGAGCGACTCCCAAGGGAAAAGGTAGGTGGTGGTGAGGCAAATGGTAAAAGTCAATGTTGGGCCTTGCTGGACAAGTTTTATTCAAAGCGAACTGTCAGGGGGGTCCCATAAATCACCCGACCGCGTAAGGAACGCAAAATCCGGGAACATAACACCGGTATGACGGAAACTAGGGCGGCAAGAGTGGAACAAAACACCAGGCATAAGGCCGAGCCTTCCACCCTTTACCAAATATATAGATGCATTAATAATCTAAGAGATATTGTGATATCCCAACATAAACCCTGTCCACCATGGAGAAATCTTCAACTTCACCTGCAACTAGCAACGCTATAAGAGGGGCTGAGCAAAGCGGTAACATAGCCAAACAACGGTTTGCATAGGAAAGGTGTCAAAGGTTAGAGGTTCATGGCAATATGGGATGGCTTGATAAACAGGTAATAGGTAGCGCAGCATAGCGATAGAACGGAGCAACTAGCATAGCAATGATAGTAGTGAGATCCAGGGTAGCGGTCATCTTGCCTGAAATCCCGCAAGGAAGAAGAACGAGTCCATGAAGAAGATGAAGCCACGAAGACGAACCACACGTAGACGAACGCATCCTCACGATCGCAACGAAACGGGAACTATCGAGAAGAAGCACACAACATAGTAAACACACCACACATGAACAAGACATGATGCACAACAAGCATGATGCATGACCAAGCTATATGAAGCTATTCATGGCAAGAGAAGATGCAAACAAGAACAACACATCCAGGCAAGTTTAAATGAGGCCGGGAACAACATATAACAATTCCGGTAAGTCCTCATATGCAAATTTCGAAATCGGTCCAGAACTGAATAAATCTTATGTTCAAGTTGTTAAACAGCAAGTTAAAGAGCACCAAGATGATCTACACGAAATTCTAGTCAAGTTGCATATAAAGTTCATTAGATTCGGAGCTACGGCCTAGAAGATATGAGCAAAACAAGTTAAGCATGGCATTGATGCAAAATGCACCCAAACATCAAGCAAACACACCAAAACAAGGATGCAACATGATAATATGAAGCTACATGCAAAATCAAGCAAGTTTCATATAGAGCACACTCAAAACGGAGCAACGGTGCAACACACACACACACTATACAAGTCATAGCAACAATCTGTCCAAAACAGCAACTAGGCATCTTACAAGCATCAAAACAACATGCTACAGCACCCCAACATAATAACAAAAGGCATGGGCATGAAGTACTGGTAAAGCATAACAAAACATGAACACTGAGCTATCTCCAGAAACAACTAGAACATGCTCAAAAGACATGGAGATATTGCAAATAATAACAGTTTCAGACTTTAGCAGAAATAACATCAGGTTGCAATGTTTAGAGCTATCAAACAACATGTTACAGGAACTTAACATGGCAAACAAAGGCATGGCATGAATCTACTAATAGCATAGATCAAAAGTCCCTTACTGACCATGAGCCAAAAAAGCATAGAAAATATGATGGCACCCATGTAAACATGGCAAGTTATATTACAGATTCATACATGGCAGGAACAACAATAAGTAGGCATGTTCGTGAGCTCGAACCACTCACTACAGAGCAATACATGGCATGGCAAGGCAACCAACAGTAAGAAGGCATGTTTATGAAGCTAAGCATGGCAAGAACAAGTTCATAGGGTGCATGGATCACTAGGAAAACACATGGGAACAAGTGAACTTAACGTTTACAGGCTGACAACAACATTTTCAAGCAAATTTAGAGCAAGATTACAACATGTTCCAGCAGGCTATAATTGCAACCAAGGGCATGAATGGATAGAGCATGACATGTAGATCAAAACATTTTTATAGAGCATCTCCAGATTATGCATAGAATGATTAGTGGAAGCATGTTAACATAGCAACAAAATATAACAGAATCTGTCTAGCAAAACAATAACAGCAACTACCCTACTTAGCAAGCTCGATGCACTCAGCACACAAATCACAAAAATACATGGTTAACACCCCTGGAAAGATGGCATGGCATAGATCAACATTCATGTAGAGCTCAACCTCATAGGATGCACATATCAATCATGGTAAAAATGATAAAACAGCAAGTTTAAACAGTTTCAGCACATTAACATCAACATGCACTCTTCCAACAGCATTTCGGGCATCAAGATGATCTCAAATAAAAATGATGCAATGGAATGAAATGAAGTACTCGTCGAGGCGAACAATTTGACATATTATACGCACAAAACGGAGCTACGGATGCAGAGATGCGATGCGATGAAGATGGCATGATAAATGTGCAAATCTGGGACTTAGGCATTTTTTTACCTCCGGGAAAAGTCAACCCGGGACGGAGGCGTTCCGGGATGGAGGGATACCGCGTTTGGTTGGCTGAACGGGTGGATCTCATCCCGAACTGAGTCAACGCCGGCTCCGGCGACCCTAGGGTTCCGGCGATCGCTGGAGAGGACGGAGGAGGGCGCGGTTGGCCGGAGGAGACCGAGGGCGGTGAGAGGAGGCCGGAAGTGGCCGGGGCGCGGCGGCGGCGGCAGGATCCGGCCGGCGCGGCACCGGATCTGGGCGGCGCGGGTGGCGGGGAGCCCCGAGGGCGACCGGGGCAACCGGCGGCGGCGGTTGCCGGCGAAGGGCGGCCAGGGACGGCGCGCGCGGGGCTGGGCGCTCGGGAGGAGCCGAGGCGGCGACGACGGCGCAACGGCGGCGGAGGTTGCCGGCGCATGGCGGCGGGGCGGCGCGGGGCGCTGCCGGGCGGCGCGGCGAGGCGCCCCGGCGGCGGGCGGCGAGGCGCCGAAGGGAGCCCGAGCGGCGGCGGGGCGGCGCGCGGCGCCGGAGGGACGGCGGCGGCGGCCGGAGGCGGCGGCGCGGGCCCCGCGGGCCGGATCTGGGCCGCGCGGGCCCTGGCGGCGGAGGAGAGAGAGGGGGCTGGCGGCGGCGACGTGGCAGGCCGTGATTGGTCTAGGAGGCGGTGGGGGTGACGTGGCGCGAGCGGGTTGGCCGGAGTGAGGTGGCTGCGGGCGGCGGACATGTCCGGGCGACGCGGAAGAAACGTCCGGCGGCGCGGAGGGGAAAATGATCTAGGGTTTAGATCGGGATTTCGGGGGAGATGCACATATTTATAGGTAGAGGGAGCTAGGAGAGTCCAAATGAGGAGCGGTTTTCGGCCACGCGATCGTGATCGAACGTCCGAGAGCATGGAGGGAAGTTAGATGGGTTTTGGGCCACTTTGGAAGGGGTGTTGGGCTGCAACAAAAGAGGCTTTTACGGTTACCCAGTTAACCGTTGGAGTACCAAACGAACTCCAAATGGCACGAAACTTGACAGGCGGTCTACCGGTGCTATACCAAGGCCGCTTGGCAAACCTCGGGCCATTCCGAGAAAGTTTAACACCCGCACAAGCGAAGAGGCCAAAAGGGGGCGCCGGAGGGCATAGGAGCGTCGGATTGCAAAACGGACAACGGGGAAAATGCTCGGATGCATGAGACGAACACGTATGCAAAATGAGATGCACACGATGACATGATAAAATGCAGATGATGACATGGCAAAGTGCAACACGCAAGCAAATGACATGGCAACGACGGCGAATAACTGGCGGACACCTAGCGCATCGAATCCGGGGCGTTACAACACTCCACCACTACGAGAGGATCTCGTCCCGAGATCTAGGATGGCACCGGAGGGAAAACGGAAGAGGAAGAGAAGAGGTAAAACTAAGTTGCTTCTTTGACCAATGAGTGAAACCAAAGAACCTTGAGAGGTTGAGCAAATTGAAATGAAGAAAACAACGAAGATGAGCAAAGTTGAAAACACTCCGTTAGAAAAGAGGAGCAAGGGATACAACGAGAACCAAGAGGTTTAGTGATAAGATAGATATTGAAACCACTCCGGTTAAAACTAGATAGAGAAGGGGTAAGATTGATATAACTTGGGCAGCACTCCGACTAAAAGAAGAAGGAAAACTTGATAAGATGAAAAGCACTTGGATGAGACTCCGGTTAAATGGATAAGCAAGAAAAGAACACGCTGCTCACAATTCAAGATGATGAGTGAAAAGAGCAACATCACAATGCCTCCAGAAGAAAGACTAGAAGATAGATCATAGGAATAACCGAATGTAGGAGAAAATGCCAACTTCTGCCACAAATGAGCTTGGAAAGCATCCTTGCAAAGAAGAATTGAACGGAGTTGTTGGAAAATCAACAACGAGAAGCACAAGCTTGTTGTGGGCTTATGGAAAACATCTCAAGACTATGAGGTGACAACCGGCCACTAATGGAAACCATTGACTTGATTGAGGGCACCAAAGAGATGAAAAACTTCTTCCCCGAGAGGATAAAGAAGAACTTGGGTCATTTATAAGCACCATAATAGCAACAATCCTTAGGGAAAGCTTTAGGTGAAATATAACCCAAGATAACTCCAACAAAGGGATTGATGGATTGAAAATACCTCATTCTTGACAACATATGAATCATGAAACAAGAAGAAAATTGTCAAGAGTGACCTAACACCACCTCAGAAGATAAGGTAGAAAGAATTGCACTTTGGAATGCAAGATGAAGAATGCTTGAACTACTCAAAACAAAACATGTGTTAAGCACCATGTTTAATTTTGAGTATAGCTTGGCGGGTCATAACTTCAAGAGAAATCTTGAAGAACAATTGAAGAATGAAAAGAATCCTTGACGAACCACCATGTAGAGTCTCCATGAAGAACTCCGGTAATAAAACAATGATCAAACGAAACGAAAGTTGAAAACACAAGGTGAAGCCTTGCGATGATTTAGATGGATCTCCGTGATAATTAGAGCTTGGAATCTCCGGGAAAAAAGAGAAGCATGAAACAAATGAAAACCGAGAATTTTTAAGGGCCTCCGGAATAAAGAATTGAATTTACTCGATGAAACAGAAATAAGAATTACATTATGCTTATCCCTCATTCAATTAAATTGATGACCCACAATGGATTTGGCCATACCACTTATTCTTGTAGAAAGGATTAAGATAGATATGGCCAACTTGAGAAGGTCTTCAATGAAAACCACCGGTAGGGAATTGGAAAACGACGAATATTGATATGGATAAACGAAGGAAGTGAAATCTTGCACGAACCACCGTAAGAATTGAAAATGGAAAGTACGCAAAGGCAACATTCACCGGGAAGAATTGGAAAACGAATGAAGATACTTGAGGGGATTTAGATACATGAGAATGAAGAGAACATGAACTAATTAGAGGATATCTGAACGATTCACCGGTAAGACTTGGAGCATGATAGCTACACGCTGAGAATGAAGAATTATGACATGATGGCCTTCGGAGGAAAGAAATGGAAACAACTCATGAAATGCTCCGGATGGTAAGAAAAGAATTGTCACAATCAAAACAATTATGAGGATAGCATGAAGCTAGAACCATGAATCTTGAAGAGAATGGAGCAAGATTTAAGAGAAACTCTTCTTCGGTCTTTACATGTTGAGAATGAAGATGAGAACCACCATGAATTGTATGAGATACTCCGGGAGAATGAAAAAAAACAAGGTTGTTGAGCCAACAATGAAAAATAATTTGAAAGATCTTGGAGAAGGCATGTGACTGATGAAAATTCATTCTTACATCAAACTTGGAAAAGAATTTGGGATAGCTCCGGGGAATTAGAAGAGTCAGGTAAGATCCTGGGAAAAGACCTGTGGGTTAGGGCCCACTCAAAAGAACACCGTTGAAAAGATTTAAAAGAGATGTTGCACCGGTTGAATTAAATGACTTGAATGAGATACCAATCTCCAAATGGCTTGAACGGATTAAGAATGGAAACACCAATCTTCTGAGATATCTTCAACACTCCGGAACAAATGCATAGCAAGAGGTGAGTGATTAAGAGGTGCATCGGCATGAGAAAGCATTAGAAACGAGGAAAGGAATATGATGAATATTGAAAGCTTGAATAGGATCCACCGGAGAAGAAACAGCAATGAAGGATGATGAACTTGAAACTGTTGAGCATCTTCATGGGAAATCACCGGATAAGAACATTGATTGAAAAGAATGAAGAAACTTCACAAAAATAAAAGGATACTTGGTAAAGAAATCTTAGTCCATGAGGAAAAAGGGTGGGTGGGCGGGAAAAAACAAAGGCAACTTGGAGACGGATGAAACAAACACCGTTGAGAAGAAATGATAGTTGTTCTTGCTGATGTTGAAGTGATCGGATCCACTTGAAGAGAAACACGCCGGTTGAAAAGGATTGACATGACAATCTCGATTGTTGAGAAGGATTGGTATTCACATCAGAGTATGAGAACACCATTTAGAAAAGGTATGGAATCAACACTTGACTTGAAGCAACTCGAATACCACAAATAAAACAAAACAAAGGATTGGCTTGCAGAATAAGCCGGAACAAATACATATGATAGAGATTTACCCAATCCCATATCATGCATCTGTCGAAAAGATATTCTAGGAGCTACTTGAATTCCCACCTATAAAACTCCCGAAACTTTCTGGTTATGCAATCTGGTGTTGGGGATACAGGGGAAGAAATATATCTCACCCAAACTAACAATACCTACATCCAAGCTGTATCCATCCGTCAACACATAACCAAGAAACCTTCGGAAATCGTGTACCTCAACCTTCGAAAAGCATCCGTTATACGAGTCATGGCAATACTCCCGTACTCACCTCAGTACTGGGTTATCGGGGTTATCTCACCAACAACTGCATAAAAGAGATTTTCGATGTCGGCGTACTAAACTCAGGTATTCCAGAACTGCAACGATAAAATTATGATGACAACACCTCAGAGCTCAACTCCCCGGGACACTTCCACTAAACCCCTGACAGGAGGCACCAAGACAATGTTCTCATCATAAAACCATCGGAACGATTCCAAGATACCCGCGTGATCCTAAAAAAATTTAGTGAAATTTGAGAAGAGAAGAGTCAAAACTCTACGTCAGGATACCTCACCAGAGCGATGAAGGGACTGAGGAGTAAAAAGAATTCCTAACTCTCCGATATATATAATCCTAAATGACTCAAAACATTTTTCTAGACACAACTCGGCCGCTAAAAACGATCAAGCAGTGGGGCTCCTAAGGTCGGGGAAGGCTCTGATTACCAACTTGTAACGCCCTCGATGCGGCTATATCTCCCACGTGTCGAAGCACGACTTAGAGGCATAACCGCATTGAAAGCAATGTCGCAAGTGAGGTAATCTTCACACAACCCATGTAATACATAAGGGAAAGAGATACATAGTTGGCTTACAATCGCCACTTCACACAATTACATGAATAAAGCATTACATCATCCAGATACAATCAAGGTCCGACTACGGAACCAAAATAAAAGAAGAACCCCAAATGCGACAAAGGTCCCCGATCGACCCCAACTGGGCTCCACTACTGATCAACTAGAACGAAACAACACAAAGGGCAAGATCTTCATCGAGCTCCTCCTTGAGCTTGGTTGCGTCACCTGCTCGGTAACATAGGCACCTGCAAACTGGTTTTGGAAGTATCTGGTGAGCCACGAGGACTCAGCAATCCCATTACCATGGGTATCAAGACTAGCAAAGCTTAATGGGAAAGGAAGGGGCAAAGTGGTGAGGTTGCAGCAGCGACTAAGCAAGTATGGTGGCTAACCAACGCAAATAAGAGCGAGAAGAGAACAAGCGGAACGGTCGTGAAGCTAGCAATGATCAAGAGGTGATCCTGAACACCTACTTACGTCAAACATAACACAGAAACCGTGTTCACTTCCCGGACTCCGCCGAGAAGAGACCATCACGGCTACACACGCGGTTGATGCGTTTTAATATGGATCAAGTGTCAAGTTATCTACAACCGGACATTAACAAATTCCCATCTGCCACATAACCGCGGGCATGGCTCTTGAAAGTTTATACCCTGCAGGGGTGTCCCAACTTAGCCCATGACAAGCTCTCGCGATCAACAAAGGAATAGACCTTCTCCCAGGAAGACCCGATCAGTCTCGGAATCCCGGTACATCAAGACATTTCGACAATGGTAAAACAAGACCAGCAAAGCCGCCCGATGCGCCGACAATCCCGATAGGAGCTGCGCATATCTCGTCCTCAGGGCACACCGGATGAGCAGGACGTCGGGTTGGCATAGACCCTGGATGCCCAGGGGGCGCCGGACATCGCTCGATTTGGACCAGCACTTAGACAAGCACTGGCCCGGGGGGGCTAAAATAAAGATGACCCTCGAGAGAGCGACTCCCAAGGGAAAAGGTAGGTGGTGGTGAGGCAAATGGTAAAAGTCAATGTTGGGCCTTGCTGGACAAGTTTTATTCAAAGCGAACTGTCAGGGGGGTCCCATAAATCACCCGACCGCGTAAGGAACGCAAAATCCGGGAACATAACACCGGTATGACGGAAACTAGGGCGGCAAGAGTGGAACAAAACACCAGGCATAAGGCCGAGCCTTCCACCCTTTACCAAGTATATAGATGCATTAATAATATAAGAGATATTGTGATATCCCAACATAAACCCTGTCCACCATGGAGAAATCTTCAACTTCACCTGCAACTAGCAACGCTATAAGAGGGGCTGAGCAAAGCGGTAACATAGCCAAACAACGGTTTGCATAGGAAAGGTGTCAAAGGTTAGAGGTTCATGGCAATATGGGATGGCTTGATAAACAGGTAATAGGTAGCGCAGCATAGCGATAGAACGGAGCAACTAGCATAGCAATGATAGTAGTGAGATCCAGGGTAGCGGTCATCTTGCCTGAAATCCCGCAAGGAAGAAGAACGAGTCCATGAAGAAGATGAAGCCACGAAGACGAACCACACGTAGACGAACGCATCCTCACGATCGCAACGAAACGGGAACTATCGAGAAGAAGCACACAACATAGTAAACACACCACACATGAACAAGACATGATGCACAACAAGCATGATGCATGACCAAGCTACATGAAGCTACTCATGGCAAGAGAAGATGCAAACAAGAACAACACATCAAGGCAAGTTTAAATGAGGCCGGAAACAACATATAACAATTCCGGTAAGTCCTCATATGCAAATTTCGAAATTAGTCCAGAACTGAATAAACATTATGTTGAAGTTGTTAAACAGCAAGTTAAGATGCACCAAGATGATCTACACGAAATTCTAGTCAAGTTACATATAAAGTTCATTAGATTCGGAGCTACGGCCTAGAAGATATGAGCAAAACAAGTTAAGCATGGCATTGATGCAAAATGCACCCAAACATCAAGCAAACACACCAAAACAAGGATGCAACATGATAATATGAAGCTACATGCAAAATCAAGCAAGTTTCATATAGAGCACACTCAAAACGGAGCAACGGTGCAACACACACACACACTATACAAGTCATAGCAACAATCTGTCCAAAACAGCAACTAGGCATCTTACAAGCATCAAAACAACATGCTACAGCACCCCAACATAATAACAAAAGGCATGGGCATGAATTACTGGTAAAGAATAACAAAACATGAACACTGAGCTATCTCCAGAAACAACTAGAACATGCTCAAAAAGACATGGAGATATTGCAAATAATAACAGTTTCAGACTTTAGCAGAAATAACATCAGGTTGCAATGTTTAGAGCTATCAAACAACATGTTACAGGAGCTTAACATGGCAAACAAAGGCATGGCATGAACCTACTAATAGCATAGATCAAAAGTCCCTTACTGACCATGAGCCAAAAAGGCATAGAAAATATGATGGCACCCATGTAAACATGGCAAGTTATATTACAGATTCATACATGGCAGGAACAACAATAAGTAGGCATGTTCGTGAGCTCGAACCACTCACTACAGAGCAATACATGGCATGGCAAGGCAACCAACAGTAAGAAGGCATGTTTATGAAGCTAAGCATGGCAAGAACAAGTTCATAGGGTGCATGGATCACTAGGAAAACACATGGGAACAAGTGAACTTAACGTTAACAGGCTGACAACAACATTTTCAAGCAACTTTAGAGCAAGATTACAACATGTTCCAGTAGGCTATAATTGCAACCAAGGGCATGAATGGATAGAGCATGACATGTAGATCAAAACATGTTTATAGAGCATCTCCAGATTATGCATAGAATGATTAGTGGAAGCATGTTAACATAGCAACAAAATATAACAGAATCTGTCTAGCAAAACAGTAACAGCAACTACCCTACTTAGCAAGCTCGATGCACTCAGCACACAAATCACAAAAATACATGGTTAACACCCCTGGAAAGATGGCATGGCATAGATCAACATTCATGTAGAGCTCAACCTCATAGGATGCACACATCAATCATGGCAAAAATGATAAAACAGCAAGTTTAAACAGTTTCAGCAGATTAACATCAACATGCACTCTTCCAACAGCATTTCGGGCATCAAGATGATCTCCAATGAAAATGATGCAATAGAATGAAATGAAGTACTCGTCGAGTCGAACAATTTGACATATTATACGCACAAAATGGAGCTACGGATGCAAAGATGCGATGCGATGAAGTTGGCATGATAAATGTGCAAATCTGGGACTTGGGCATTTTTTTACCTCCGGGAAAAGTCAACCCAGGACGGAGGCATTCTGGGACGGAGGGATACCGCGTTTGGTTGGCTGAACGGGTGGATCTCATCCCGAACTGAGTCAACGCCGGCTCCGGCGACCCTAGGGTTCCGGCGATCGCCGGAGAGGACGGAGGAGGGCGCGGTTGGCCGGAGGAGACCGAGGGCGGCGAGGGGAGGTCGGAAGTGGCCGGGGCGCGGCGGCGGCGGCGGGATCCGGCCGGCCGGCACCGGATCCGGGCGGCGCGGGCGGCGGGGAGCCCGAGGGCGACCGGGGCAACCGGCGGCGGCGGTTGCCGGCGAAGGGCGGCCGGGGACGGCGCGCGCGGGGCTGGGCGCTCGGGAGGAGCCGAGGCGGCGACGACGGCGCAACGGCGGCGGAGGTTGCCGGCGCATGGAGGCGGGGCGCTGCCGGGCGGCGCGGCGAGGCGCCCGGCGGCGGCGGCGAGGCGCCGGAGGGAGCCCGAGCGGCGGCGGGCGGCGCGCGGCGCACGGCGCGCGGCGGGGCGCCGGAGGGACGGCGGGCGGCGGCCGGGAGGCGGCGGCGCGGGCCCCGCGGGCCGGATCTGGGCCGCGCGGGCCCTGGCGGCGGAGGAGAGAGAGGGGGCTGGCGGCGGCGACGTGGCAGGCCGTGATTGGTCCAGGAGGCGGCGGGGGTGACGTGGCGCGAGCGGGTTGGCCGGAGTGAGGTGGCTGCGGGCGGCGGACATGTCCGAGCGACGCGGAAGAAACGTCCGGCGGCGCGGAGGGGAAAATGATTTAGGGTTAGACCGGGATTTCGGGGGAGATGCACATATTTATAGGTAGAGGGAGCTAGGAGAGTCCAAATGAGGAGCGGTTTTCGGCCACGCGATCGTGATCGAACGTCCGAGAGCATGGAGGGAAGTTAGATGGGTTTTGGGCCACTTTGGAAGGGGTGTTGGGCTGCAACAAAAGAGGCTTTTACGGTTACCCGGTTAACCGTTGGAGTACCAAACGAACTCCAAATGGCACGAAACTTGACAGGCGGTCTACCGGTGCTATACCAAGGCCGCTTGGCAAACCTCGGGCCATTCCGAGAAAGTTTAACACCCGTACAAGCGAAGAGGCCAAAAGGGGGCGCCGGAGGGCATAGGAGCGCCGGATTGCAAAACGGACAACGGGGAAAATGCTCGGATGCATGAGACGAACACGTATGCAAAATGAGATGCACATGATGACATGATAAAATGCAGATGATGACATAGCAAAGTGCAACACGCAAGCAAATGACATGGCAACAACGGCGAATAACTGGCGGACACCTGGCGCATCGAATCCGGGGCGTTACATCCTATCTCAGATTTCATGGCCTCCAGCCATTTTGCGGAATCTGGGCTCATCATCACTTCCTCATAGTTCGTAGGTTTATCATAGTCTAGTAACATGACTTTCTGAACAGGATTACCGTACCACTCTGGTGCGGATCTTACTCTGGAAGACCTACGAGGTTTGGTAGCAACTTGATCTGAAGTTTCATGATCATCATCATTAACTTCCTCACTAATTGGTGTAGGAATCACTAGAACTGATTTCTGTGATGAACTACTTTCCAATAAGGGAGAAGGTACAATTACCTCATCAAGTTCTACTTTCCTCCCACTCACTTCTTTCGAGAGAAACTTCTTCTCTAGAAAGGATCCATCTTAGCAATGAATAATTTGCCTTCGGATCTGTGATAGAAGGTGTACCCAATAGTTTCCTTTGGGTATTCTATGAAGACGCATTTCTCCGATTTGGGTTTGAGCTTATCAGGATGAAACTTTTCACATAAGCATCGCAGCCCCAAACTTTAAGAAACGACAACTTGGGTTTCTTGCTAAACCACAGTTCATATGGTGTCGTCTCAACGGATTTAGATGGTGCCCTTTTAACATGAATGCAGTTGTCTCTAATGCCTAACCCCAAAACGACAATGGTAAATCAATAAGAGACATCATAGATCGCACCATATCCAATAAAGTGCGGTTACGGCGTTTGGACACACCATAACGTTGTGGTGTTCCAGGTGGCGTGAGCTGTGAAACTATTCCACATTTTTTAATTGAAGACCAAACTCGTAACTCAAATATTCGTCTCTGCGATCAGATCGCAGAAACTTTATTTTCTTGTTACGATGATTTTTCCACTTCACTCTGAAATTCTTTGAACCTTTCAACTATTTCAGACATATGTTTCATCAAGTAGATATACCTATATCTGCTCAAATCATGTTGTGAAGGTCAGAAAATAACGATACTTGCCACGAGCATCAACGCTCATTGGATTTCATACATCGGTATGTATTATTTCCAATAAGTCAGTAGCTTGTTCCATTGTTCCGGAGAACGGAGTTTTAGTCATCTTACCCAAAAGGCACGGTTCGCAAGCATCAAATGATTCATAACCAAGTGATTCCGAAAATCCATCTTTATGGAGTTTCTTCATGCGATTTACACCGATATGACCCAAACGGCAGTGGCACAAATAAGTTGCACTATCATTATTAACTTTGCATCTTTTGGCATCAATATTATGAATATGTGTATCACTACGATCGAGATCCAACAAACTATTTTCATTGGGTGTATGACCATTGAAGGTTTTATTCATGTAAACAGAACAACAATTATTCTCTGATTTTAAATGAATAACCGTTTTGCAATAAACATGATCAAATCATATTCATGCTCAACGCAAACGCCAAATAACATTTATTTATGTTTAACACTAATCCCAAAAGTATAGGGAGTGTGCAATGATGATCATATCAATCTTGGAACTACTTCCAACACTCATCGTCACTTCCCCTTCAACTAGTCTCTGTTTATTCCGTAACTCATGTTTCGAGTTACTAATCTTAGCAACCGAACAAGTATCAAATACTCATGGGCTACTATAAACACTAGTAAGGCACACATCAATAATCTGTATATCAAATATACCCTTGTTCACTTTGCCATCCTTCTTATCCACCAAATATTCAGGGCATTTCCGCTTCCAGTGACTATTTCTTTTGCAGTGTAAGCACTCAGTTTCAGGCTTTGGTCCAGCTTTGGTCTTCTTCACGGGAGTGAAAACTTGTTTGCCATTCTACTTGAAGTTTCCCTTTCTTTCCCTTTGCCCTTTTCTTGAAACTAGTGGTCTTGTCAATCATCAACACTTGATGCTCTTTCTTGATTTCTACCTTCGTTGATTTCAACATCACGAAGAGCTCGGGAATCGTTTTCGTCATCCCTTGCATACTATAGTTCATCACGAAGTTCTAGTAACTTAGTGATGGTGACTAGAGAATTCTATCAATCACTATCTTATCTAGAAGATTAACTCCCACTTGATTCAAGTGATTGTAGTACCCAGACAATCTGAGGACATGCTCACTAGTTGAGTGATTCTCCTCCATCTTTTAGCCATAGAACTTGTTGGAGACTTCATATCTCTCAACTCGGGTATTTGCTTGAAATATTAAATTCAACTCCTGGAACATCTCATATGGTCCATGACGTTCAAAACGTCATTGAAGTCCCGATTCTAAACCGTTAAGCATGGTGCACTAAACTATCAAGTAGTCATCATATTGAGCTAGCCAAACGTTCATAACGTTTGCATTTGCTCCTGCAATAGGTCTGTCACCTAGCGGTGCATTAAGGACATAATTCTTCTGTGCAGCAATGAGGATAAACCTCAAATCACGGATCCAATCCGCATCATTGCTAGTAACATCTTTCAACACAATTTTCTCTAGGAACATATCAAAATAAACATATGAAAGCAACAACGCAAGCTATTGATCTACAACATAATTTGCAAAATACTACCAGGACTAAGTTCATGATAAATTTAAGTTCAATTAATCATATTACTTAAGAACTCCCACTTAGACAGACATCTCTCTAGTCATCTAAGTGATCACGTGATCCAAATCAACTAAACCATGTCCGATCATCACGTGAGATGGAGTAGTTTCAATGGTGAACATCACTATGTTGATCATATCTACTATATGATTCACGTTCGACCTTTCGGTCTCCGTGTTCCGAGGCCATATCTGTATATGCTAGGCTCGTCAAGTATGACCTGAGTATTCCGCGTGTGCAACTGTTTTGCACCCGTTGTATTTGAACGTAGAGCCTATCACACCCGATCATCACGTGGTGTCTCAGCACGAAGAACTTTCGCAACGGTGCATACTCAGGGAGAACACTTCTTGATTATTTAGTGAGAGATCATCTTAAAATGCTACCGTCAATCAAAGCAAGATAAGATGCATAAAGGATAAACATCACATGCAATCAATATAAGTGATATGATATGGCCATCATCATCTTGTGCTTGTGATCTCCATCTCTGAAGCACCATCGTGATCACCATCGTCACCGGCGCGACACCTTGATCTCCAACGTAGCATCGTTGTCGTTACGCCACCTATTGCTTCTACGACTATCGCTACCGCTTAGTGATAAAGTAAAGCAATTACAGGGCGTTTGCATTTCATACAATAAAGCGACAACCATATGGCTCCTGCCAGTTGCCGATAACTTCGGTTACAAAACATGATCATCTCATACAATAAATTATAGCATCACGTCTTGACCATATCACATCACAACATGCCCTGCAAAAACAAGTTAGACGTCCTCTACTTTGTTGTTGCAAATTTTACGTGGCTGCTACGGGCTTAGCAAGAACCATTCTTACCTACGCATCAAAAACCACAATGATAGTTCGTCAAGTTAGTGATGTTTTAACCTTCGCAAGGACCGGGCGTAGCCACACTTGATTAAGCTAAAGTGAGAGAGACAGACACCCGCCAGCCACCTTTAAGCACGAGTGCTCGTAACGGTCAAACCAGTCTCGCGTAAGTGTACGCATAATGTCAGTCCGGGCCGCTTCATCTCACAATACCGCCGAACCAAAGTATGACATGCTGGTAAGCAGTATGACTTGTATCGCCCACAACTCGTGTTCTACTCGTGCATATAACATCAACGCATAAAACCTAGGCTCTGATGCCACTGTTGGGGAACGTAGTAATTTCAAAAAAAAATCCTACGCACACACAAGATCATGGTGATGCATAGCAACAAGAGGGGAGAGTGTTGTCTACATACCCTTGTAGACCGTAAGCGGAAGCGTTAGCACAACGCGGTTGATGTAGTCGTACGTCTTCACGGCCCGACCAATCAAGCACCGAAACTACGGCACCTCCGAGTTCTAGCACACGTTCAGCTCGATGACGTCCCTCGAACTCCGATCCAGCCGAGTGTCGAGGGAGAGTTCCGTCAGCACGACGGCGTGGTGACGATCTTGATGTTCTACCATCGCAGGGCTTCGCCTAAGCACCGCTACGATATTATCGAGGTGGACTATGGTGGAGGGGGGCACCGCACACGGCTAAGAGATCCAAGGGATCAATTGTTGTGTCTTTGGTGCTAGCCCTGCCCTTCTATTTATATGTTGAGCCCCGGGGTCGAAACTTGGAGCAAAAGCCTCCTCAAAGTCGGTTTTGCCCGAAAGGCAAGAGTCCCACTCGGACCCCAGGACCAAATGCCACAATCCTTGGCGTCTGGCCTAGACGCCATGGGCCTCGGCGTCTGGCCCAGGGCCAGACACCAGGGTCTCCGGCATTTGGCCCCCTGGCCTCCGCAAAACTCCTTTTGCACCGATCTAAAGCCTCATGGGCTTGACCCCTTGGCCTAACTATATCATCCAATATATGAATCTTTATGTCTCGACCATTTTGAGACTCCTTGTCATGTCCCCAATCTCATCCGGGACTCTGAACTCCTTCGGTACATCAAAACATGTAAACTCATAATATAACTGTCATCGAAACCTTAAGCGTGCGGACCCTACAGGTTCGAGAACAATGTAGACATGACCGAAACACGTTTCCGGTCAATAACCAATAGCGGAACCTGGATGCTCATATTGGCTCCCACATATTCTACGAAGATCTTTATCGGTCAGACCGCATAACAACATACGTTGTTCCCTTTGTCATCGGTATGTTACTTGCCCGAGATTCGATCATCGGTATCTCAATACCTAGTTCAATCTCGTTACTGGCAAGTCTCTTTACTCGTTACATAATGCATCATCCCGTAACTAACTCATTAGCTACATTGCTTGCAAGGCTTATAGTGATGTGCATTACCGAGAGGGCCCAGAGATACCTCTCCGATAATCGGAGTGACAAAACCTAATCTCGAAATACGCCAACCCAACATGTACCTTTGGAGACACCTGTAGTACTCCTTTATAATCACCCAGTTACGTTGTGACGTTTGGTAGCACCCAAAGTGTTCCTCCGGTAAACGGGAGTTGCATAATCTCATAGTTACAGGAACATGTATAAGTCATGAAGAAAGCAATAGCAACATACTAAACGATCAAGTGCTAGGCTAACGGAATGGGTCATGTCAATCACATCATTCTCCTAATGATGTGATCCCGTTAATCAAATGACAACTCTTTTGTCCATGGCTAGGAAACATAACCATCTTTGATAAACGAGCTAGTCAAGTAGAGGCATACTAGTGACACTATGTTTGTCTATGTATTCACACATGTATTATGTTTCCGGTTAATACAATTCTAGCATGAATAATAAACATTCATCATGATATAAGGAAATAAATAATAACTTTATTATTGCCTCTAGGGCATATTTCCTTCAGTGGTCACATATGAGGAAGACAATGGTAGGGAATATACGAATGAACTGGAAGAAAATCACTGTCACCGATCGTCAAACCAGACTGAACAAAAAAACGACGACATGTGTCACGCAGAGAAGAGCCATCGCTCAGCACTGGGATTGCACGGCAGGAGCTCTTGCTTGTTCAATTCTTTTATATATACAAACATATGCACTTTTATTTGTACTTTCTCCCCATTATTGCCGATTTCTGAGAAGGGAGGAAATAAATAATATTGTAATTAAAACCGGGTGCGAGGCAAAAGCTAGAAGAAAAGAAAATAGTTCATGAAGACTTATTCAAAGTGGTGGTCGTCTTCATAAACACATGTAGTGCTCATGTTATTCTAATGTAAAGCACTCGGTAGGAAAGGGAAAAGAAAAGGAGGAAGCTAATTTGAGCTTTGACTTTTTAATTTTTTTTTGCATTGAGCTTCTCGGATGTTATCTCGGCGTGAAAATTTGCACAAACCTAGTAGAAGGGTCTTTTGTCTTTGATGTGTAAAAATCTCAATTTTTTTCAAAAATGTTATTATTTTATTTCCAAAAATACTCTTCATATGTAAATATTATTTGCATAGGCAATTACCGTTCATACAATTTTTTAAGTGTTTTTGCATTATTTCCAGAAATATTGTTTGCATTTAGTACTATTCGCGTGTAGGATCTGCTCACCATTTTGCCTACTATTTACGGACATTGTTCATTGGAAAGCACTATTCATAGACACTAGTTTTATTGCTGCCATGTGTCGACCTAGGAAGAGCCATCCCTCACAACTGCGGAAGCACGGGAGGAGCCTCGGCTTAGCCAAAAGCGCATAGGCATATGCGAGCGGAAGAGCAAAGCATGAACACTCTCATTTAGAGTACGGAGAACACGTTCGATGCAAATATTTTGTTGTGATGTGTAAGGACATGTGAGCCAAAAAATAGTGCCATTGAAGGACAAAACATTGCGAATGGCGAGATTGTCAAATTCTTTTTCGTTGTCAGTTTGAAGATGAGTTGTGTGGTGATGAAAGTGTGTGGCGACATAGGCATAAAACGAGTGGAGTGTTGAAGATACATCAGATTTTCGACGTAATGGAGAAGTCCACGTGAAGTGTGAAAAATCATCCAAAATCACAAGATGGTATAAGAGACGTGAATTACTAGGCACCAGTGAAGTCCAAACATCACAGTGAATGACATCAAATGGTAAAGTAGCAATTGATGAAGACGATGAAAATGACAAACGAACATGTTTTCTATGCAACAGACATGCCAAGTATGAGCCTCCGATTTATTACATAAGAACGGAAAAGTTTGCAAAATTTTATGAAGAACATTTGATGCCAGGGTGACTGAGACAAGCATGCCAAAGTGATGTGTCGGTGTGGAGAGCAACATGATCACTACTTGTTGATGTATGAAGCGGGTAGGTCGCCGGAGGAATCACATCGGTGCAGAACCTTCTGGGAGTGGGCATCCTTAATAGAAAAAACAAGTTTGTCAAACTCAACTGTAACAGGATGTTCACAAGTAAGAGTACGAACAACACATAAGTTTTTAATTAAGGATGGAGAAACAAGCACATTGCTGAGTGGTGATGATGAGTTTGAGATGGAAAGGGAGGATGTGCCGCGGTGGGTGATGGGAAAGGTGGTGCCATCACCGACAATGATGCGAGATAAGAAAGGATATGTGTAGACATGGGAGAGGATATAGGGGTTTGAAGCCATGCGGGAGCTAGCTCCCATGTCCATATACTAGTTGTCGCTGCCGTTGTAGTTTCTCGGGGAAGGGCGGGTGAAGGGCGGCTAGGAGCGTTGGGTCCAATGGGGAACCACCAGAGGAGGCTCCATATGGTGATGGAGAGGCGTCATAGGGGAACGCCGCGGGGCCATCATACGCTAAAGGGTCGTGCGCCGGGGGGAGGGGCGTAGGTCGTGCCGTTCAGAGAACCTAATGAGGTGTCGGGCGCGGGTTGAGGAGGCCCGGGTGGGGGGCGTGGGACCGGCATGGACTACGCATGCACGCCGCCGGTCCAGGGGTTGTACCTCGTCATCTAGGAAGGCGGGGGCGCCGCGGTGGCTGTAGTGGCTGGGGCATCGATGGTGTGTGGCGCGGAGCTCATGTTGCGAGGCCGCCCATCATGCCCTGTTGTGACGCCCGGATAATTAGGCTACAATAATCCCGCGTTAACGATGCCACGTCACCTCGGTTACTGTTGATAAACTCGAGTTAGTTCAAAAACGATTCAAATTAAAATTTAAAATATAGGCAAACAATAAAAGTTTTCAAATATTAAAATTTAAATGTTCGGAGTGAACCAAATAATACATAGGTAATTATGGTGGAGGAACCACACTCTTATAAAATGTGTAATTACTCTAAAATGAATAAAACAGTAGCAAAACCGATATTTAAATGCTTTTATAAATAAATAAAATACTAAACTAAATTGTTTTGGGATAAAACCTTTTGTGGCAGTGGTTTCATGGTATTACTAATTTAGGGATCATTTTAATATTAAGTAAAAAGTAAACTTAAAAGAAAGTAAAATAAAAACAAAAAGAAAATAAATAGAAAGAAAAGAAAACACAAAACCAGAAAGGAAAACTAACAAAAAAAAAGGGAAAAAGGAGGCCCCCCCCCACTGGGCTCCGGCCCAGCAGGCCGGCCCAGTCGAACACCGGCCCAGCCGGGCCTCCTTATCCATCCCCCCCCACCCCCGAAACCCTACCCACGACCCCCACTCTCCCTCGCCCCCTCCCCCACGTTCGCTCCCCTCTCCCCCGATCTGGATCGGGATCGGGGGGAGGCCACCGACGCGCCGCCGCTCCCCTGAGGCCACCGCCGCCGCACGAGGCCGCACCACCCGGAGCGCCTTCGCCTCGCCGCCTCTCCGGCTCACCTCCCCTCGCTCCGCTTTCCCCCATCCCGATTCTGGATCGGGGCACCAAGTCCGCCGGCGCCCCACCGCCACACGCCGCTCGCCTCCCCGTCATCCCGCCGTCTCCGACCGCCTCCAAGACGGCTTCCCCGACCTCCGCGTCCTCCCCTTCTTCCTCTACACCGAGCCACGAGGACCCGGAAGCCCCCGTGACGCCGCCCCGCTGCTCGACGCCGGAGCCTCCTCGCCGGACTGCCTCCCCATCGCGCGCCGTCCACGTCTTCCTCCCCGAGCCCCACTGCCCGTGCCCTACTGCTCCCCTGTGAGCTCCCCTCCCTCCTCTCTCTGCCGTGGTCGCGCCCTTCCCCCCTCACGCTCGGCTCCATCCCGCGCCGCCCCGGAGCCGCCCGCGGCCACCTGCCTCCGCACGGGACCACCGTCGAACTCCCGCATGCCCTGGACCGCGTTTGGCCGCGCCCGACCGTGGCCGACCGCGCGCGCTCACGCCCACGCCCCCTCTGACCGAGCCCGGCCATGGACGGTCCCCGCCGCCCTTGCTGCTGCACGCCACGGCCGCCGCCGTTCGCTCGCTCGGTCGGGCCTGCTCATGGCCATGGCCGAACGCCCGGTGACCCGCCCCGCCGTGGCCACGGCCTTGCCCCGCAGCGCCCAATCGGGCGCTCAGATGCGCCTGTAACCCGTCGCCCGCACGCCCGAACCCGATAGGCCCCTATGGGCCTATGACAGATGGGGCCCACGCCCCATAATGTTTTATAAAAAAAAGGGAAATTAAGTAAATATAATTAATAAAAATAAAAATGAATAAAATTATTTATTTATTTAAATGATTAATTAAGTAAATAATTAATTTAATTAATCCTAATTAATTAATCTAATTAACCTAATTAACTATTGATAATTAATTAAACTATAATTAGGTTAGTTAAATCCTAATTAGTATAAGCAGAGTATGACATGTGGGACCCACACGTCAGGTTGACCAAGTCAACCCTGTTGACTGCTGACGTCAGCATGACATCATGTTGACGTCATAAATTCATTTTCGAATTAAATAATTAATTAATTAAATTCCAGAAATTAATATAATCTTTAGAAAATCATATCTTTTAATCCGTAACTCGGATTAAAATATTTTCAACATGAAAGTTGCTCAGAATGACGTGACGAATCCGGATACGCAGTCCGTTCGTCCGCCACACACCCCTAACCTATCGAACTCGCAACTTTTCCCCTCCGGCTCTTCTGCCCGAAAACACGAAACGCCGGGGATAATTTCCCGGATGTTTTTCCCCCTTCACCGGTATCACCTACTACCGCGTTAGGGCACATCGAACACCGCGTATTGCCTTGTTATATTTTGTGATGCTTTGTTTGCTCTGTATTCATTATTTCTTCCCCCTCTTCTCTCCGGTAGACTACGAGACCGACGCTGCTGCTGACCAGTTCGACTACGGAGTTGACGACCCCTCTCTCTTGCCAGAGCAACCAGGCAAGCCCCCCCCCTTGATCACCAGATATCGCCTATTCTCCTCTATACTGCTTGCATTAGAGTAGTGTAGCATGTTACTGCTTTCGTTAATCCTATTCTGATGCATAGCCTGACATTGTCGCTACATCTGTTGATACCTTACCTGCAATCCTAAATGCTTAGTATAGGATGCTAGTTTATCATCATTGGCCCTACATTCTTGTCAGTCTGCCTTGCTATACTATCGGGCCGTGATCACTTGGGAGGTGATCACGGGTATATACTATACATACATACATACTATACAGATGGTGACTAAAGTCGGGTCAGCTCATTGAGTACCCGCAAGTGATTCTGACGAGGGGGCTGAAAGGACAGGTGGCTCCATCCCGGTAGAGGTGGGCCTGGGTTCCCGACGGCCCTCGACTGTTGCTTTGTGGCGGAGCGACAGGGCAGGTTGAGACCACCTAGGAGACAGGTGGGCCTGGCCCTGTTCGGCGTTCGCGGATACTTAACACGCTTAACGAGATCTTGGTATTTGATCTAAGTCTGGCTACGAGCCTATACGCACTAACCATCTACGTGGGAGTAGTTATGGGTATCCCGACGTCGTGGTATCAGCCGAAGCACTTCAGACGTCAGCGACGGAGCGGCGCGCGCCGAATTGGACTGGAATGCCACTAGGCTAGGTCTGCTTCCGGCCGCCCTCGCAACGTGCAGGTGTGCTCAGGGCGATGGGCCCAGACCCCTGCGCGCTTAGGTTTAGACCGGCGTGCTGGCCTCTCTGTTGTGCCTAGGTGGGGCTGCGACGTGTTGATCTTCCGAGGCCGGGCATGACCCAGGAAAGTGTGTCCGGCCAAATGGGATCGAGCGTGTTGGGCTATGTGGTGCACCCCTGCAGGGAAGTTTAATCTATTCGAATAGCCGTGATCTTCGGTAACAGGACGACTTGGAGTTGTACCTTGACCTTATGACAACTAGAACCGGATACTTAATAAAACACACCCTTCCAAGTTCCACAGACAACCCGGTGATCGCTTTTCCGCAGGGCGACGAGGAGAGGATCGCCGGGTAGGATTATGCTATGCGAGGCTACTGGAGATGCTGCTTGGAGATACTACTTGGAGATGCTACTTGGAGGACTACAATCTACTCTCTTCTATATGCTGCAAGACGGAGGCTGCCAGAAGCGTAGTCTTCGACAGGATTAGCTATCCCCCTCTTATTCTGGCATTTTGCAGTTCAGTCCACTGATATGGCCTCCTTACACATATACCCATGCATATGTAGTTTAGTTCCTTGCTTGCGAGTACTTTGGATGAGTACTCACGGTTGCTTTCTCCCCCCTTTTTCCCCCTTTTCCTTTCTACCTGGTTGTCGCAACCAGATGCTGGAGCCCTGGAGCCAGACGCCACCGTCGACGACGACCCCTACTACACCGGAGGTGCCCCTACTACGTGCAGCCCGCTGGCGATGACCAGGAGTAGTTAGGAGGATCCCAGGCAGGAGGCCTGCGCCTCTTTCGATCTGTATCCCAGTTTGTGCTAGCCTTCTTAAGGCAAACTTGTTTAACTTATGTCTGTACTCAGATATTGTTGCTTCCGCTGACTCGTCTATGATCGAGCACTTGTATTCGAGCCCTCGAGGCCCCTGGCTTGTATTATGATGCTTGTATGACTTATTTTATTTGTAGAGTTGTGTTGTGATATCTTCCCGTGAGTCCCTGATCTTGATCGTACACATTTGCGTGCATGATTAGTGTACGATTAAATCGGGGGCGTCACAAGTTGGTATCAGAGCCGACTGCCTGTAGGAATCCCCCTTTCCAACTCCTTGGCCGAAGTCGAGTCTAGACATTGCAAAAACTTTTACTAACTTGGCTGTGTGCCTTACGGGCCCACGTCGCCATTGGGTGGTATTAGGATCTTTTACTCCTCGATCTTTACTCTGGGATTCTGAACTCTCTTCTATTCGGGTTAAATGAATTTGCCAAAAACAAAACTAACTTTAGGTTCTCGCAAGTACTTTCTCCCGGAGAGCCCCTCACTTCAGATGATCGTCTGCTAATCAGAAGATTCCGAAGTTACTATCTGATGTTCTCTCGAGACTTTGTGCCCATCACTTTTGCTATTCCTGACCACCGATAAATCCGTATGGATAACTACTTACAGTTGTTATTCTTATATCATCCCTAGTTGGTCTTGTTATTACAAGATACCCTGAAAAACTCGTCGTGGTTTCGATAATCCCTTGAGCTTACTGCCTTGCTGTTCTTGTCACTTGAATACCCCTACGGTTAATTCTCGCATTTATAGAATATCCGCTCATCCCCCAGTTGTTTATGTGTTACACAAAAGTCTTTGAAATACCACCCGATATTCCAAAAATCCTCAGCAACCTATTGCTCTGGAATTTCTTGTTTTCTTTCATTATGAATAATCCCATAAGTATAGAAATCTTATTGACATTCCTTGTCATTATCATTTTGAGTCTGTTGACCCAATATGTGGCGAATGCAAGTAATCATCAGATGATCCTTTTAAATTATCTCTCCAGCTCAGACGTCTTTCAAACATGAGCTGGTTCTCGACCAAACTATCTGTCGTCGATTGTGCCTCTGGTATATTCAATTGATCCATCCTTGATCAGAACGTCTGCTTCTGATCCTTTGTTGTGGAAATCATAATTCCTTTTTATTTAAGCTTTGAATTATTCAGATGATTCCATAACCTGTTGCATTTGCATTCCTTCCTCTTCTGGTTGAGTACCGATACTCATATCAGGTCCTTTGTGGACTATCAAGTCCTTTGTTGGATTGTTATCCGACAGTGTCCTTCACATTTGAACCCTTGGTGAGTTCTTCCCCTTATACATGATGCCCTTGTTAAGTTGTATCCTCTGCTTGGCCAACCATGCTCTGCTTTCGGGCTTGTGTTATTTACTCTGGAAACTTGTGGTATATGTTTCTAAGAAGCCCTGATGGGATTGAACCAATGCCTTACCTCACCGGTGTGAACCCGAAAGATTTCACGAGTCATACTTATCTGGTATTGCACCAGGTAAAACTTTCAACAACTATTGTCGTCTTCGAAATACGAGAGGTGAATGAAAGGTTATGCATTGGAGAAGTGGGAGTCGACCTTGAACTTTGTGTTCATGCCCATGGACACGATGTAGATCTTGTTATTAAAGCTTCTCTTAAATTAATTACTCCTTTGTTATAAGTTCATCTTATATCTGGGATCTGGCCTTTTGCAATCGTGGTTCCGACCATGTTCTCTTTTAAATACCATTTCTCGTGCAAGTTTTAGCACTTGTCTTCTGTAGAGCAATAACCCCAGTCAACTTCTACTTTGATCTGTCATCGAGTATTACCCCCTGGTAGCTCGAGATTATCTAGGAACTGCATAATTCCTTATGAGTTCTTCATCAAGTACTACATACTCACCGATTACAATTTTTCATGGGCTCGGAGTTATTGAACACTCAAAGACACCGATAACTGAACCGAGTCCGCTCTACGGTTCAACAACTCTTCAGTAAGCTTCTATAAGTACGAGTTGTACCCGATCACGCCATTCCTAGCTTGTTTGGCTATATCATTGTCGTGACGATTCTAACGGTGCTACCTGGTCCTTATTCTCGGAGCACCAATTTTCGACGATGAACTAACCTTACGTCGATTTTTCCTCGTCATACCCTTTCACCTTAAACAACAAGCTTGAGTTCGAGTTTGTGTCGTAACTGTGGTTCCAATAACCTCTTGCTTCATCATTCCTTTGACTTGATGTCGTCGCTGATTGACTACATCTGCATGAAATCTCTCGACAATTGTGTCATGATCATCATCAACCTTATGAGCTCTTCCAGGAATTCAATTGAATTCATGATGGGTAATACCATCCTTGCCCCTCGATGATTCTTGTTCTCATCGACCACTTTATTGCCCTCCGTTCAACACCACTTGTTCGCGTTTTGTGTAAACCTTGAGATCACTGCTACCCAGCAGTTGATCTTCCTTACCTCGGAAGTATTACCATCACTTTTTGTCAAGAATGTGGTGAGAATTTCACCACCTCTTAATAATTCTTGATATCTTAATACTTCTTGCCATCTTCGTTCATTCCTTGGTCCCCGTATTGTTTTCAACCGGAATACCGACAATGGAGCTATGACGTGTGAATTCAAAACTTCTAGCAACCCTATTGCTTTGAAGTGAATGGGCGATAGTTCATTCTAAGTCCTTCGCTAATTGAATCACCATTCTGACATTGGTCGTGCAACCCAATCCACATTTCGGGCGCACCTTTCAACCAATGTTTAATTGTGTATGTTTTCCTCGAGCATACTTCCTTATATCATTTGATCTAACAAATGTTATCTTCTTGTTCACCTAATGGTGGAAATCCATCTTTTGGGAATATCGGTGAATTGTCGTTGAGTTCACCAGACACCTCCTTGTCCTCTCCCTGGTTTAATGGTGAACTATTGCTTTAGAAACCTGCTCCCATAGTTCATTTCCCCGAGAATCTTACAATGTCATCTCGTCAATTTGCGTTGCACTTTTTCTTCTCAGGTATCCTAAGTCTGAGGTATCCTGACACCAATCGGATCTGAATCTCGGTCAGATATGATGGTTGGGACAACTTTCCGAGAGTTATGATGTTGATCCTTTGGTGACCCGGTAACCTGATGTCATGCCTAGCACCCCCCCCCCCGGCTGGAGGACCTATCCTTATAGATTCCTTTTCAGCAAGGTTATCCGTCCATCCATGAGGAAATTGTAAGACTTATTCTACAAGTTATTCCTGATGGATCCTTCGTGTTTCCTAAGTCTGATCTTCACCTGAAGACCATGTCAATGCTATCTCGAAGCATGTCAATGGTACTCCGATTTTCAACAGGAACATTTGAAGCACGATGCTAAATTTTATTTATCACTTATCCTAACACCGTTGTATGGGTAATATCATGAGATTCCTTCCCCCTTACCTAAATGGTTTTCTACTTTATATCCTGTCATGGATATCATGCTCTGCTTGTCATTGGGAAGGATATACCCCTGAAATATGTGTTTAAACACATTTTCCTTTCCATTGTTCTGTTTAATCTGATGATCATAATTTCCTTTCCATTGTTGTGTTTGACATTCTTGTGATCTATATAATCTAAGCAGTAAAGATTCACTGCTTATGTAAACACCTCGATGTATAATTGGTCAGTAAGACCCTGTTACGATTGTTGATGATATTCCGGTAACCACCGATGAACGAGAACTTTGCCTATTGGCCCGCCTCGTTCAACGAGCAGGAAAATGGTTCTCTTCGTCCCTCGCCCTTGGTATCGATGTTGTTGCCGACATATCTGACAGGCTACCCTTTGACACGTCTTACTATCATGACCGTGGAAAATGTCGACCCCCTTCCTACTTTCAACCACATGGTGGGCCCATAACCCACAGTTCCACAGGATCGAAACCTGACTCTCCTGTACACCCCCGGTTTCCAAAGTTATTCCCCACGCTTGACTTCGTATGTAATTCACGGGTCACCTTCCTAATGCTCTATTCTGGTATCAGACACAATACTTATTCCCATTGCTTTGAACCCCTTTTCACGCCCTGTTCCAGGCATCGAACGATCGCCTGCCTGCTCGGAACTTCCCATGATACCACCTTACTTTGCTCTCGTTATTTTGTAAGTTTCAATTCGAGAGTTAATTCCGCCACCTTCCTCGATATTACCGACCAGATAGTCGACCTTGAAGAGGTCTGTTCTCCCGGAGTGCCCACCCTTTATTCTTTCGTAAGTACGATGGAGTTCCTGAAGGAAGGACGTCGACTTCATCATGATGACTTAAAGCAGAGAAATGAAGACATCCATGTATTGGACCGGCCTCTTTGAGAAGAGCAAGCCAGGATGAGAAGACCCGCTAGTTTCGTAATCAAAATTTTCCCCCTTACACCCCTCTTAAATCTCGGGACGAGATTTCTTGTAGTGGAGGAGAATTGTGACGCCCGGATAATTAGGCTACAATAATCCCGCGTTAACGATGCCACGTCACCTCGGTTACTGTTGATAAACTCGAGTTAGTTCAAAAACGATTCAAATTAAAATTTAAAATATAGGCAAACAATAAAAGTTTTCAAATATTAAAATTTAAATGTTCGGAGTGAACCAAATAATACATAGGTAATTATGGTGGAGGAACCACACTCTTATAAAATGTGTAATTACTCTAAAATGAATAAAACAGTAGCAAAACCGATATTTAAATGCTTTTATAAATAAATAAAATACTAAACTAAATTGTTTTGGGATAAAACCTTTTGTGGCAGTGGTTTCATGGTATTACTAATTTAGGGATCATTTTAATATTAAGTAAAAAGTAAACTTAAAAGAAAGTAAAATAAAAACAAAAAGAAAATAAATAGAAAGAAAAGAAAACACAAAACCAGAAAGGAAAACTAACAAAAAAAAGGGGAAAAGGAGGCCCCCCCCCCACTGGGCTCCGGCCCAGCAGGCCGGCCCAGTCGAACACCGGCCCAGCCGGGCCTCCTTATCCATCCCCCCCACCCCCGAAACCCTACCCACGACCCCCACTCTCCCTCGCCCCCCTCCCCCACGTTCGCTCCCCTCTCCCCCGATCTGGATCGGGATCGGGGGGAGGCCACCGACGCGCCGCCGCTCCCCTGAGGCCACCGCCGCCGCACGAGGCCGCACCACCCGGAGCGCCTTCGCCTCGCCGCCTCTCCGGCTCACCTCCCCTCGCTCCGCTTTCCCCCATCCCGATTCTGGATCGGGGCACCAAGTCCGCCGGCGCCCCACCGCCACACGCCGCTCGCCTCCCCGTCATCCCGCCGTCTCCGACCGCCTCCAAGATGGCTTCCCCGACCTCCGCGTCCTCCCCTTCTTCCTCTACACCGAGCCACGAGGACCCGGAAGCCCCCGTGACGCCGCCCCGCTGCTCGACGCCGGAGCCTCCTCGCCGGACTGCCTCCCCATCGCGCGCCGTCCACGTCTTCCTCCCCGAGCCCCACTGCCCGTGCCCTACTGCTCCCCTGTGAGCTCCCCTCCCTCCTCTCTCTGCCGTGGTCGCGCCCTCCCCCCTCACGCTCGGCTCCATCCCGCGCCGCCCCGGAGCCGCCCGCGGCCACCTGCCTCCGCACGGGACCACCGTCGAACTCCCGCACGCCCTGGACCGCGTTTGGCCGCGCCCGACCGTGGCCGACCGCGCGCGCTCACGCCCACGCCCCCTCTGACCGAGCCCGGCCATGGACGGTCCCCGCCGCCCTTGCTGCTGCACGCCACGGCCGCCGCCGTTCGCTCGCTCGGTCGGGCCTGCTCATGGCCATGGCCGAACGCCCGGTGACCCGCCCCGCCGTGGCCACGGCCTTGCCCCGCAGCGCCCAATCGGGCGCTCAGATGCGCCTGTAACCCGTCGCCCGCACGCCCGAACCCGATAGGCCCCTATGGGCCTATGACAGATGGGGCCCACGCCCCATAATGTTTTATAAAAAAAAGGGAAATTAAGTAAATATAATTAATAAAAATAAAAATGAATAAAATTATTTATTTATTTAAATGATTAATTAAGTAAATAATTAATTTAATTAATCCTAATTAATTAATCTAATTAACCTAATTAACTATTGATAATTAATTAAACTATAATTAGATTAGTTAAATCCTAATTAGTATAAGCAGAGTATGACATGTGGGACCCACACGTCAGGTTGACCAAGTCAACCCTGTTGACTGCTGACGTCAGCATGACATCATGTTGACGTCATAAATTCATTTTCGAATTAAATAATTAATTAATTAAATTCCAGAAATTAATATAATCTTTAGAAAATCATATCTTTTAATCCGTAACTCGGATTAAAATATTTTCAACATGAAAGTTGCTCAGAATGACGTGACGAATCCGGATACGCAGTCCGTTCGTCCGCCACACACCCCTAACCTATCGAACTCGCAACTTTTCCCCTCCGGCTCTTCTGCCCGAAAACACGAAACGCCGGGGATAATTTCCCGGATGTTTTCCCCCTTCACCGGTATCACCTACTACCGCGTTAGGGCACATCGAACACCGCGTATTGCCTTGTTATATTTTGTGATGCTTTGTTTGCTCTGTATTCATTATTTCTTCCCCCTCTTCTCTCCGGTAGACTACGAGACCGACGCTGCTGCTGACCAGTTCGACTACGGAGTTGACGACCCCTCTCTCTTGCCAGAGCAACCAGGCAAGCCCCCCCCCTTGATCACCAGATATCGCCTATTCTCCTCTATACTGCTTGCATTAGAGTAGTGTAGCATGTTACTGCTTTCGTTAATCCTATTCTGATGCATAGCCTGACATTGTCGCTACATCTGTTGATACCTTACCTGCAATCCTAAATGCTTAGTATAGGATGCTAGTTTATCATCATTGGCCCTACATTCTTGTCAGTCTGCCTTGCTATACTATCGGGCCGTGATCACTTGGGAGGTGATCACGGGTATATACTAAACATACATACATACTATACAGATGGTGACTAAAGTCGGGTCAGCTCATTGAGTACCCGCAAGTGATTCTGACGAGGGGGCTGAAAGGACAGGTGGCTCCATCCCGGTAGAGGTGGGCCTGGGTTCCCGACGGCCCTCGACTGTTACTTGTGGCGGAGCGACAGGGCAGGTTGAGACCACCTAGGAGATGGGTGGGCCTGGCCCTGTTCGACGTTCGCGGATACTTAACACGCTTAACGAGATCTTGGTATTTGATCTGAGTCTGGCTACGAGCCTATACGCGCTAACCATCTACGTGGGAGTAGTTATGGGTATCCCGACGTCGTGGTATCAGCCGAAGCACTTCAGACGTCAGCGACGGAGCGGCGCGCGCCGAATTGGACTGGAACGCCACTAGGCTAGGTCTGCTTTCGGCCGCCCACGCAACGTGCAGGTGTGCTCAGGGCGATGGGCCCAGACCCCTGCGCGCTTAGGTTTAGACCGGCGTGCTGGCCTCTCTGTTTTGCCTAGGTGGGGCTGCGACGTGTTGATCTTCCGAGGCCGGGCATGACCCAGGAAAGTGTGTCCGGCCAACTGGGATCAAGCGTGTTGGGTTATGTGGTGCACCCCTGCAGGGAAGTTAATCTATTCGAATAGCCGTGATCTTCGGTAACAGGACGACTTGGAGTTGTACCTTGACCTTGTGACAACTAGAACCGGATACTTAATAAAACACACCCTTCCAAGTTCCACAGACAACCCGGTGATCGCTTTTCCGCAGGGCGACGAGGAGAGGATCGCCGGGTAGGATTATGCTATGCGATGCTACTGGAGATGCTGCTTGGAGATGCTACTGGGAGATGCTACTTGGAGGACTACAATCTACTCTCTTCTATATGCTGCAAGATGGAGGCTGCCAGAAGCGTAGTCTTCGATAGGACTAGCTATCCCCCTCTTATTCTGGCATTCTGCAGTTCAGTCCACTGATATGGCCTCCTTACACATATACCCATGCATATGTAGTTTAGTTCCTTGCTTGCGAGTACTTTGGATGAGTACTCACGGTTGCTTTCTCCCCCCTTTTTCCCCCTTTTCCTTTCTACCTGGTTGTCGCAACCAGATGCTGGAGCCCTGGAGCCAGACGCCACCGTCGACGACGACCCCTACTACACCGGAGGTGCCCCTACTACGTGCAGCCCGCTGGCGATGACCAGGAGTAGTTAGGAGGATCCCAGGCAGGAGGCCTGCGCCTCTTTCGATCTGTATCCCAGTTTGTGCTAGCCTTCTTAAGGCAAACTTGTTTAACTTATGTCTGTACTCAGATATTGTTGCTTCCGCTGACTCGTCTATGATCGAGCACTTGTATTCGAGCCCTCGAGGCCCCTGGCTTGTATTATGATGCTTGTATGACTTATTTTATTTGTAGAGTTGTGTTGTGATATCTTCCCGTGAGTCCCTGATCTTGATCGTACACATTTGCGTGCATGATTAGTGTACGATTAAATCGGGGGCGTCACACCTGTTTTCGCTGGCGACAACGATCTGGCGCGGGCGATGGTGATAGAGCAGGCGCACAAGGAGATGACGGGGGTGCGGCCACCGGTGGTGTCAACACGAAGCGTCGTATGAGCCGCCTTACCGAGCCGTGTGACGGAGGCGCTTCTCCTCCACCCGAAGATAGGTGACGTCCTTTGTGAACATCGACGTGATGAGGTAGAGGTTGGAGGCGGCATGATCAAGGTCGGGGTGGAGAGCGTGAAGGAGGTTGGCGAGGAGGATGGAGTCGTCGATCACCATGTCCACGTCATGGGGCTCGTTGGCGAGCACCTTCAACCGCGTGCGGTACTCATCGATCATGAGATCATTTTGATGCAGTGTGAAGAACTCGCCTTGGAGAAAAACGCTGGTTGTTGAGGAAGAGGTCGCACAGCTGCGTCTAGGTGACATGTGCGGAGGGGTCCCAAACGTTCATCATATCAAAGAGGCCCCTCAAGATCGTGAGGAACAACCACTTGATGATGGGCCTTTCCCTTTTATTCTTCGCTTTTAGCTTTCCAGTTTCTTTGTAAATTCAAATAGATTATGAATTTGATTTTTCATCCAACTATGCACTTGTCCTAAATTCAAATTAGAATATTTGGTTTTTCATCCAACTGTGCACTAGTCCTCAATCCAAATTAGAATGTTCCTGAACGGGTGAACATTTGGTTTTGGGTTTTTGACAGGCTCATTCCACCACTTCCTACTAGGCCCTTTTGCAATGTTTTTCTTTTTAAACCATGATTTACTTATAGTTTAAAATGCCCAAATTTAAAATATTTTCAAACCTTCGAACACTCAAGTAAAATAGGGCTATACTTATCTTAGGAAATTTTCTTTCTTGTCCTTATGCATTTTGATAAAACTTTTATTCAAAGAAAATCCTCATGGCCATTAATTAAACTCTAAATTGTCTTAGGGTTTAAGAATTGTTCATGTTTGATTTTCAAAAAACAAATATGCTGAAACCATGGATGCATTGCTTCTAAATGCACACCTAAATTCAGCGAAAATTTGGGATGTGACATCTCATACAAGGCAAAACATGTAAATGTAAATTGCGTGAATAGAAAACGGCAAGAAGCATAACTCAGTTGTTTAGCTTAATTAAAAGCGATGTCATTTTTGGGTTTTCTAGTTGAACAACTTTCCACTTTCTATGTACTTAGTTCAAATAAGTATCAAATTCCCTCAAGACACGTGTTTCCATTGTAGAAACAATTGTCCTGAAAATTCAGCAAAGTTAGCTCACTAGACTAGAGTCATATCAAAGTTAGTAGAAGCACGAACATGTTTCAGTCATGCTTCTATTTTGCACCGTCATCTTTCACATGTACATTTGAGGATGGTTCATCGTGTTGTAGCTGACTGAAAATATCGCTTTTATCTGTGCAATTCTCCTTCTGAGAGCAGAATGACTATAATTTGTGTATGGACAAAAGGGGTTGATCAACATGTGGCAGATTGGTTAATTGGTTTTGAAAAGGCAAGTATATAAGTTGCTCAACAAAACAAATTTTGTTGTGTAGATATTGTCTGTATTTTACCGATATGCATGGTTGAACATTACTACTTATGTTACCTGAGGAGTAATGTAAGATGAAGTGAAACATGGTGGACATGGTTTCAGAGCTGGTGGAGAGATGTCAGGGGTGACGTTGAGGTCGGTGCCGAAAGAAATGGCAAAATGGGGTTCTTCAGCACTAGCGAGAAATAAGGCTCGTGGGTTACCATAGGGCAATGCAGTGTGCATTACTGGGTTCCATTTCCAACTTGAGAAGAACTCATGAACGACATGTACGTGATTCATCTGTTCATTCATTTGTTCCTTCCTTATTCCACTCACTCAGATTCACTTACTTAGGCACTTACCCATAGTTTGATGGGTTGAGAAATTTAGTGACCCTAATTGTAATGTGGAATATCATATATATCGATAACCTCAGATGTTTCTTTAGTAGAACATGATCATTATGTTTATATATGCAATCAGTAAAAAAATTAAACTGCCCATGACAACGCATGTGCATTCTACTACTCCCTCCGTTCTTAAATACAAGTCTTTTAGAGTGACTACATACGAAGTAAAATGAGTGAATCTACACTCTAAAATATGTCTACATACATCTGTATGTTGTAGTCCATTTAAAATGTCTAAAAAGACATATATTTAGGAATGGAAGAAGCAGTTACTAGTAATAATGTAGGATTTTCATATGGAAACCCAAAAAATCTTTTTCAGCTGCTCAAGCTTTTCTTTACCTTAAATTCAATCTATTTCCAGCACAATTTTAAGTGCACGTGTTATTCTAAACTAGTAAGCGTGCAGTGCAACGCACGTATTATTATCAAAGTTTTAAATAGTGGTCTATAGCACCGATATAGCCTAATATACAGGTTTGAGCAGGATGCCGCTAAATGGTATTCATAAACAATTATCCACTAAAGTTATGAGATAGTCTTTGTTTTCATGGTAATACGTGTCTCATTAGTAAAACTAGATGATACCCCGCGCGTTGCTGCGGAAATTTGTAGTAGTGATAATATAAAGGATCCGCATTTACGTATTGAATAATATAGTAGTTAGAATCACAATCTGTTAGTTGCACGGACTACATAAAGTTTATTATGTTTGCAGGAATAACTCATCCTTCAATTGTAAAAACCGTCACATGTAACTATGCATTATTGTTTGTGATTTGTGCCCTCTTCGGAGATGTGTCATTTCATTCCTTACACAATCATCAGTTACAACTGGATGAGCATATGCTTGGAGTTGTTTCATGGTATTCTCTACTTTGTTGTTTCATCCGTGAACAATCTTCGCAAAGGTATCTGGTGCCTATCATTTTATTGTAAATGCTCTGTTCATTCCCTCTACCATCAACAGTATTCAGGCATAAAAACTTGCTTGTAGAATCTTGGACATAGTGGACTACTTGCAGTTATATATGTCAAGTATATTTGAAATCTGAAAGGTAGCGAGCATAGCTAACTCAAGAAAATATTCTGGGAACTGAAGGGAGCAAGATTATCCCGTTCTGAAATTAGTATTAGAGAGTTGAGACATTTCTTCAGTTCTTAATAGGCATCCAAGCAGCCTTGAATAAATGAAGATAAAATAAATCTGTATACAACGGAATAGGCCAGCTGCTAAATTATCAAAACAAAAAGCATGATGGTCAGTAGTATGTACACAAAACAATGTTTGCTTGATAGCCTTTCATGATCTACATAGTAGGATACACACATATGGAACAAAGAAAATAAATTCACTTATAAAACAGTCATCCGCGCTGCATAATAGATTGAAATGAGATGTTTCAAGTAAGGCCAGTACATAGTGTCAGTATGCATGCTTACATCAGAAGTGCTTCAATAAAGATTGCTCGAGACTCCCTGCGGAATTAACCTCCCAGCAGCGCCCGAACTGAGATATTAGGAGAAGATAGAATACAAATCAGCATCTTGGGCAAGGTGCACGAAGGCAAGGAGCCCGACGATCAGAGCCGGCCGACCGGCACGGGACTGCATCCTGATATATCCCGAAACGTCGTTGGAGACAAAGTGGCCTGGTGGTCGTGCCATTACCGTAAAGTCGGCGGAGGCGAGCAGATCAGCGGTCAGCCGACGGATTGTTCTCAACCAGAGATTGCTTCCCAGCCGCCACGCCCTATACGATGCAGGGGAAAGGATGTTCTGGTGGAGAGGGCTCAATCGGTGAGACTTGAGAGGGGCGAGAGAACAACACATCATTTGATTTTATATCGTGAGATGGACCTAGAATAAAGGACATGAGTGGAAGACGATGTGCCTATGGATGATGGATACACAGGGTAGTGGGTAGAAACTGGAGAGGCCATCCTTTTGTCTTCCACGTACAAATAGGTGAAGCCATCAGTTTGTCTTCCACGCACAATAGATACGTGACATAAATCAGCCAACCCATGCTGTAGTGGAAATAGCTAGCTAACTCCCATAATTATAGCCCCGTTTATTCATGAAGGAAATATGCCCTAGAGGTAATAATAAAGTTATTATTTATTTCCTTATTTCATAATAAATGTTTATTATTCATGCTAGAATTGTATTAACCGGAAACATAATACATGTGTGAATACATAGACAAACAAAGTGTCACTAGTATGCCTCTACTTGACTAGCTCGTGAATCAAAGATGGTTAAGTTTCCTAGTCATGGACATGAGTTGTCATTTGATTAACGGGATCACATCATTAGGAGAATGATGTGATTGACTTGACCCATTCCGTTAGATTAGCACTTGATCGTTTAGTATGTTGCTATTGCTTTCTTCATAACTTATACATGTTCCTATGACTATGAGATTATGCAACTCCCGTTTACCGGAGGAACACTTTGTGTGCTACCAAATGTCACAACGTAACTGGGTGATTATAAAGGAGCTCTACAGGTGTCTCCAAAGGTACTTGTTGAGTTGGCGTATTTCAAGATTAGGATTTGTCACTCCGATTGTCGGAGAGGTATCTCTGGGCCCTCTCGGTAATGCACATCACTATAAGCCTTGCAAGCAATGTAGCTAATGAGTTAGTTACGGAATGATGCATTACATAACGAGTAAAGAGACTTGCCGGTAACGAGATTGAACTAGGTATTGGGATACCGACGATCAAATCTCAGGCAAGTAACATATCGATGACAAAGGGAACAACGTATGTTGTTATGCGGTTTGACCGATAAAGATCTTCGTAGAATATGTGGGAGCCAATATGAGCATCCAGGTTCCGCTATTGGTTGTTGACCGGAAACGTGTTTCAGTCATGTCTACATAGTTCTCGAACCCGTAGGGTCCGCACGCTTAAGGTTTCGATGACAGTTTTATTATGAGTTTATGTGTTTTGATGTACCGAAGGAGTTCGGAGTCCCGGATGAGATCGGGTACATGACGAGGAGTCCCGAAATGGTCGATGTGTAAAGATCGATATATTGGACGACTATATTCGGACTTCGGAAAGGTTCCGAGTGATTCAGGTATTTTTCGAGTACCCTAGAGTTACGGGAATTCGACGGAAGAAGTATTGGGCCTTATTGGGCCATACGGGAAAGAGAGAGGGGCTGCCTAGGGCAGGCCGTGCGCCCCCCCGAAGGCCTAGTCCGAATTGGACTAGGGGGAGGGGCTGCGCCCCCTCCTTCCTTCCCTTCTCCCTTCCCCTTCCTTCTCTCCTACTCCTACTAGGAAAGGAGGAGTCCTACTCCCGGTGGGAGTAGGACTCCCCCCTTGGCGCGCCCTCCTCCTTGGCCGGCCGCCTCCCCCTAGCTCCTTTATATACGGGGCCAGGGGGCACCCCAAAGACACAACAATTGATCATTGATCTCTTAGCCGTGTGCGGTGCCCCCCTCCACCATAGTCCTCCTCGATAATATCGTAGCGGTGCTTAGGCGAAGCCCTGTGACGGTAGAACATCATCATCGTCACCATGCTGTCGTGCTGACGGACTCTCCCTCGACACTCGGCTGGATCGGAGTTCGAGGGACGTCATCGAGCTGAACGTGTGCAAGAACTCGGAGGTGCCGTGCTTTCGGTGCTTGATCGGTCGGGCCGTGAAGACGTACGACTACATCAACCACGTTGTTCTAACGCTTCCGCTTTTGGTCTACGAGGGTACGTGGACAACACTCTTCCCTCTCGTTTCTATGCGTCACCATGATCTTGCGTGTGCGTAGGTGTCGGTGTACTAAAGTAGGGGTACCTTAGTATCCCGAACTTGTGCACGGGCAGTCGCAGCGCCCCGTGGCAAGGCTTGCCGGGTGACCGCCAAGGTCCTCCGTGGTTCCTCTGGAGCCATTCAAGAACAAAGTGTTCAAGCCGAGAAGACAAGGCCCCGGCAAGAGGAGCTTGCCGGGAAGGACAAGACCCCGGCAAGAGGAGCTTGCCGGGAAGGCCAACCAAGGCATTTCAAGGAACTTGCCGCGACGCGCCGTGCGTCCCTGCAAGACCCGACGAGCGACAAGCTTCCGGGCGCGACAAGACAACGACCGCGGCAAGGCGCTTGCCGCGGCAAAGCTACCACTCTGAAACCACGCTCTAGCGCATCTGCCAACGTGTCGCCTTGAGGTCTTTCCAGGTGCGCGTGGCAAGAGGCTGTGCAGCTAGCGGCGCGAGGTGGCAAGCGGAGATGACAAGATAGCCATCGTGGCAAGCGGTGGCGCCCCTAACGGTCGCTTTTCTGCACTGTTTGGGCGACGCGGACGGGCATTAAATGCTTTTGTCCCCTGCCGTCAGAGTTAGGTCGGGCGCACTATACAAGTAGCTGTACCAACCACATCTTTTACGTTTTTGCCCTCACCTACGTTGCCACCTGTCGGTGACCCCTTGAGCGTATAAAAGGAGGCCCATGCGCAATGTAGAGGGGGGTTCGACTCATTCGAAACCAGAACACTCTCTCGCTCTCGATCAAGAACAGAATACAATCACAAAGCAGCAGTAGGAGTTTTATCTCTCCGGAGAGCTCCGAAGCTAGGTAAAAACCGCTCGCGTGCTTCACCTCGGTCCGCTCTTCGTGCGATCTCCGCCCCCCGTCGGACCGAAAGGGACCCCGGTCCCATAGGTGTTCGTTCCCACGACATCTTTGGCGCGCCAGGTAGGGGGCGTCGAGGTTGTGTGAACCCGATCCGGCGTTCACGCGAGACAGGTCTTCATCATCTTCATCGACATGCCACCAAAGAAGAAGGCTTCGGAGGTGGCTGCTCCGTCCACGTCGATCCCACCGCCACCGGAGCAAACGGGCGGTGGGGTAGACGTCGGCGGAGGAACGGGCGCCGACGAGGGAGCTCACGCTGTTGCCAGGTCCAAGGACAAGGCCCCGCAAACTTCGGCATCCGTACATGCATCGCGCCCATCTCAGGAGGCGCGGGATCAACAGCGTCATGGTGCTCGCAGCACCATACGCGCGTTAGAACAAGGCCAAGCTGGTGGATCTCGGGACGCTCAAGACCAGCATGCATGCCAGCATGCCGGCACGAGCGAGGTACGGTCGCCTGGACGGGGTACTGCTCCTTCCAACCCAGTAGGAAGTCCGAGCATATCCCGCTCCTCGCACCGTTCACCGCCGCCACCGAAGACTCCAGAAGAAGCATTGGCCCGAGCTCAACTGCTCCTGGATTACCCTCCAACGGCGGACAAGATCGACGATTGGAGAGCCACCATTCAGAGCCTCATCGGCTTCGCCAACGGCGACACTCCACGGCAGTCAGCTACATTGCAGCCGCGGCAAGATTGCCAGGCGCGAGCCGATGGCGACAAGACTGGTGGGGGTGCCACCACCGTGCACTCTCCGCCTCGAAGGCCAAGATCGCCGACTCGCCGGGTTAACCTCGACACCGACTCCACCACGTCGTCGGATCCACGAGCTCGTCGCGATCAGCGCCAAGTTCTTCAAGAACGACAGCAAGAGGACGCTCGTACTCGCATTGAGCGTCGAAGAGAAGCGCGGCGTCAATCAGACTAGCGTGCTGGGCCCACTGTCGACATGCATGCGCCAAGGGAACCAGGCGACTTGCCGTACGCGGTAGGTTGCCCTGCGTTTACTCATGAGCTGCGGCAAGTCCAGTGGCCCAGTACGAAGAACTTCAAGCCAGATGTACCCGAGAAGTACGACGGCAGGTTGCATCCGTCGGAGTTCCTCAGCATCTACACCATTGCGGTGCAAGCTGCCGGGGGGTGCGACGACAAGATTCTCGCCAACTACTTCCCGCTGGTGCTCAAGCCCAACGTCAGGTCCTGGCTCATGCACTTGTCGGACAACTCCATATCCTCCTGGGCAGATCTGTGCCATCAGTTCGTCGGCGCCTTTACAGGCGGCCACAAACCTCATGGCCAGGAGAGTGATCTTCACCTGCTCGCCCAGAAGGAAGGGGAGCCCCTGCGCAAATACATTCAGAGATTCAGTCAAGTGCAGCGCAACATCCCGGATGTCCACCCCGCCGCGGTCATCAGCGCGTTCCATCAGAACGTGCAAAACCGCAGGATGAGGGAGGAGATGGCGATGTGCAAGATCAGGGACGTCAGTGAGCTATACGCCCTGGCCGACAGGTGTGCGCGTGCTGAAGAAGGGAGGAAACTCCCCGGAGAGAATGCGGGAGCGGGAGGATCTGACAGTGAGGATGCCGCCCCGGCAAGGAAAAACCGGAGGCGGAATAATAGAAGGAAGAAGGGCAAAGATGTGCTAGTCGTCGAGAAGTCCGGCAACGGAGGTGGCGCCAAGGAAGCCGAACATGTGGCGGCCGCCGACAAGCAGGGCGGCTCTGACAAGGAGTATTGCAAGATCCACCGCACCAAGGGCCATGACCTCCAAAGTTGCAAAAAGGTCGAGCAGCTCGTTGAACTGCAAAAGGCTGAGTACGAGCGACGCGACAAGGAGAAGGCCCAGGAAGGTACTGGAGGATCCGGCAAGAAGCGTCCCGGCCGGGGAGGACGCCGCGGCAAGGCCAAGCAGCGGCAAGGAGACAGGCCTCCCCACGGCCGTGACAAGGATGAAGATGAAGACAACGATGAAGAGATGGATGATGATGAGGCCGACGAGCAGGAGTTTCAGAAAGCCACAGAGGTTCTGTGCGTTGACGGCGGTGCTTCTCTGCATACTTCGCACCGCCAGCTCAAACAGTGGGTGCGGGAAGTTAATGCAGCAGAACCATCAGTTGAGTCACGCAAGCCCCTGAATGGTCCAGCACGCCTATCATCTTTGATATTGAGGACCACCCTGATCGCATAACTGCGGTCGGGTGCTTGCCGATGTTGGTTTCACCAACTATCCGCAACCTCAAGGTCACAAAGATGCTAGTTGACGGTGGGGCCGGCTTGAATCTGATCTCCTCAGCGGTACTCCAGAAGCTCCAGATCCCTGACAGCGAGCTCGAAGAGACCGGCACATTCCAAGGAATCAACCCGGGAAGGAGCAAGCCGAAGGGGAAGATCACGTTGCCGGTAACATTCGGCAGCGAGCTAAACTTCAGGACTGAGAGGGTCACTTTTGACGTTGCCGATTTTCCATTGCCCTACAATGGAATACTTGGCCGTCCAGCACTCGCCAAGTTCATGGCAGCCTCTCACTATGCATACAACATACTGAAGATGCCGGGTCCGATAAGTGTCATTTCTGTCCCTGGCGACAAGAAGGATGCCCTTATCTGCACCGACAAGATCTACCGGGAAGCAGCAGCCGCAGCAGAACGCAAGCCACTTGCCGCTGAAGCTCCCGGGGGGAAGAAGAAGACCAAGTCCGGCAAGAGCTCTGATGCCCACTCCGGCAAGCGCACCTCTTCGGAGTGCTGCGCTACCGTTGAGGACGCACCATCGAGCTCCACCGGCAAGTGTAAGAAGACGAAGGCAGCTCCGCCAGAGACCAAGAAGGTGTCCGCCAAGGAGGACGGCACTGGTGGTACCTTCACCATCAGTGCCACGCTTGACCCTAAATAGGAAAGCGCGCTCGTTGCTTTCCTGCGGGCGAATGTCGACGTGTTTGCATGGCAGCCGTCTGACATCCCCGGTGTTCCCAGGAAAGTAATTGAGCACCACCTCGCCGTCTGTCCTCACGCACGGCCCGTCAAGCAGAAAGTTAGGAAACAAGCAGTGGAGCGCCAAGAATTCATTGCAGAAGAAATCAAGAAGTTGGAAGCAGCAAGCCTTGTTAGAGGAGTGCTCCATCCTACGTGGCTGGCCAATCCTGTAGTCGTGCGCAAGGCAAACGGGAAATGGAGGCTTTGTATCGACTTTACTGATGTTAATAAAGCTTGTCCCAAACACCCATTTCCCTTGCCGCGCATTGACCAGATTGTTGACTCCACGGCTGGATGTGATCTGCTTTCATTTCTTGACGCATATTCAGGATATCATCAGATCTTCATGGCAGAAGAAGATGAGGAGAAAATCGCATTCATTACTCCATGTGGCACGTACTGTTTTGTACGGATGCCTTTCGGACTAAAGAATGCTGGTTCAACATTTGCAAGAGTAGTTCACGAAGCTTTTGAGCCACAGTTGCACAGAAATGTGGAAGCCTACATGGATGACATAGTGGTCAAGAGCAAGGACAAGGCAACTCTGATTCAGGATTTGGACGAAACATTTGCAAATCTGCGCAAGATCAACCTCAAGCTCAACCCCGAGAAGTGCGTGTTTGGAGTCCCCTCCGGCAAGCTTCTCGGGTTCTTCGTGTCTCAGCGGGGAATTGAAGCCAACCCCGACAAGATCAAGGCCATTGAGCAGATTGAAGCACCGAAGCGCGTCAAGGATGTACGAAGACTTGCCAGTTGCGTCGCTGCTCTCAGCAGGTTTATCTCTAAGTCTGCTGAGCGCGCCTGCCATTTTTCAAAATTTTGAAAAAGGCAGGTCCAATGAAATGGACTCCGGAAGCGGAGGCTGCGCTGCAGGACTTGAAGAGATACATGTCCTCCACCCCAATACTTGTCGCACCTAAGCCACAAGAGAAGTTGCTGCTGTATCTAGCGGCAACCAATCAAGTGGTTAGTGCTGCATTAGTAGCAGAGAGGGAGGCGGACGATGAGCCGGCAACCATGACAGATACATCCAGCGACAAGCAGGGGGCTTCCCCGACAAGCTCTGGTCCCGACAAGGGTGAATCTGCGCAGACACAGGAAGAGAAGTAGAAGAAAATGGTGCAGCGCCCAGTTTACTTTGTCAGTTCCCTTCTGCAGGGGGCTAGGTCAAGGTATTCTGGTGTGCAGAAGTTGCTTTTCGGCCTTCTCATGGCTTCGAGAAAGCTGCGCCATTACTTCCAGGCACATGAGATCACAGTTGTCACTCGCTTTCCGCTGAAGAGGATACTGCAGAATCCAGAAGCAACGGGCAGGATTGTCGAGTGGGCACTGGAACTGTCAAGCTTTGGCCTGAAGTTTGAGAGCACTTCAACTATCCAGAGCCGAGCATTGGCAGAATTCATAGCAGAGTGGACGCCAACACCTGATGAAGAAATTCCAGAAACGAGCATCCCCGCCAAGGAAGCAAGCAAAGAGTGGATTATGTACTTTGATGGTGCCTTCTCGCTGCAAGGCGCCGGTGCGGGCGTGCTACTTGTCGCACCCACCGGAGAGCACCTCAAGTACGTGATCCAGATGCACTTTCCCAAGGAGCAAGCGACAAACAATACTGCAGAGTATGAAGGTTTGCTTGCCGGTCTCAGGATCGCGGCGGACCTTGGGATTAAGAAGCTCAATGTCAGGGGTGACTCGCAGCTTGTCGTCCGCCAAGTGAACAAGGATTATCAGAGCCCGTTGATGGAAGCCTATGTTGATGAAGTGAGAAAGTTAGAAGAGCACTTTGATGGCCTGCAGATGGAACATGTTCCGAGAGCCCAGAACGACATTGCCGATCGCCTGTCAAAGTGCGCTGCACTTAGGTTACCTGTGGAACCAGGGATCTTTGTGCTCAAACTGACTCAACCGTCTGTAACACCATCAACTGGACAAAGCAAGAAGAGGAAGTTGATTTCTGGTGACTACTTTCCGGCAGAGCTCCCCGGAGCCGCCGCCAAGAAGGTCCCCAAGATCAACACCAAGAGCGCTGAGGAGCAGTCTGCTCCGGCGAGCCCTAGGATTTGTTCTGTTGAAGTAGACGCTCCCGACAAGTTTTGCTCCGGCAAGCTTGCCGGGTAACATCAAGCTCCGGTCGAGCCACACGTTCTTGCCGTAGAAGCGGATGTTCCCGCAGCAGCATATGTGCCTTTGGTCCTTGTTGTCGAGCCGCAAGCTCCAGCATGGGCGCAGCCAATTGTCCATTTCCTTCAGACAGGAGAGCTTCCCGAAGAGCAAGAAGAAGCGGAAAGAGTAGCCCGGCAGTCAAGTATGTACCAGTTTGTCGATGACATACTGTACAGAAGAAGACTCAACGGTGTGAAATTGAAGTGTATTCCCCGGGAAGACGGACAAAAGCTGTTGGCGGAGATACATGGAGGCATATGTGGTCATCACATTGGCGCAAGAGCACTTGCCGGCAAGGCGTTCCGGCAAGGTTTCTTTTGGCCAACAGCCCTCCAGGATGCAACTGCACAAGTAACCAAGTGTGAAGCGTGCCAGTTCCATTCCAAGCAGATACACCAGCCAGCTCAAGCTCTCCAGATGATCCCTTTATCCTGGCCATTTTCGGTCTGGGGGCTCGACATCCTCGGCCCCTTTCCCCGAGCTGTCGGGGGCTTTGAGTACTTGTACGTTGCAATCGACAAGTTTACAAAGTGGCCGGAAGTGGAAGCAGTGAGGAAGGTGACAGCACAGTCAGTAGTCAAGTTCTTCAGGTCGATTGTTTGCCGTTTCAGGGTACCTAATAGGATCATCACCGACAACGGCACGCAATTCACAAGCCGCACCTTCATGCAGTATGTCCAAGATCTTGGCGCCAAGGTCTGCTTCGCTTCTGTTGCTCACCCGAGAAGCAACGGTCAAGCGGAGAGGGCAAATGCTGAAGTGCTGCGCGGGCTCAAGACCAGGACTTTCGGCAGGCTGCACAAGTGCGGAAAGAACTGGATCGAGGAGCTGCCGGTGGTTCTTTGGTCGATCAGGACGACGCCAAATCGAGCCACTGGCCAAACACCTTTCGCTCTAGTCTATGGAGCAGAGGCAGTTCTCCCCACGGAACTCATATACGGATCGCCTCGAGTGCTCGCTTATGATGAGCTTGAGCAAGAGCAGCTGCGACAAGATGACGCGCTGCTCCTTGAGGAAGATCGTCTTCAGGCTGCTGTACGAGCTGCTCGCTACCAGCAAGCTTTGCGCCGCTACCATAGCCGCAAAGTTAATGCCAGAAGTCTCGAGGAAGGCGACCTTGTTCTTCGGCGCGTTCATTCCGCCAAGAATTCCAACAAGTTGACGCCAAAGTGGGAAGGCCCTTACTGGGTGAAACAAGTCACCAGGCCCGGCGCTGTCCGCCTTGAGACCGAAGATGGCTTTCCGGTGAGCAACTCCTGGAACATTGAGCATCTTCGTAAGTTTTACCCGTAAGGCGCAGTTGCCGGAACCTGTTCCGGCAACCTCCTTTTGTACAAGCCTTTCCGCTGTTGCATGTAACCCTTTGTACAAAGCCGGGCGCAGACCCCGTGCATAAATAAAGCTCATGTGCTCCGCACATCCTGTCGATTTCATGCTTTCTTATTTGTTGCATGTATTATCTGACACTTTGTGCAGCACCTACCCCCGGTAAGCAATAACGAGCCATAAGGCTCCATATCTTTATTTTCTCTTCTTTCTTTTTCTCAAAGAAAAGGGAAAGGTTCCCTCGCGCACAAGTTTGCCGGGGGGGAAGGAGAAGATAATGGTGTGGACCAGGCGTCGTTCAAGCAAGTATCGCCTTACCGGGAAGCAAACAACATAAAAGCTAAGTTGCCAAAGTTTGAGCAATCAGTTTTAAAATTTTAAGTTATCTTCCTTGAACGACCGTGCTTTGTATGGAAAACCTGTGCGCGGAGGAACCAACTCGTAGCTAGTTGCGCCCTTATTTTGTTTCGAGTCCGCTCAACAACTTAAGTGTGCTGCGACTAGTTGCGACAAGGTTTCTTGTCGGTAGCGGCACCGCCAGCAGGCTGCTGATGTTCCGCACTCAGCGCTCGCGGCAAGGGTGCCTGCTCCGGCAAGTTCCCTAAAAGCGTAGGGTAAAAGCATACAAAGGAAGGAATCAAGTAAAGGAAATAACGTAGCAGTCAACACCCAAAGTAAAGTTATATTACAAGATAACTTGTCACAGCTCTAATAAATTGTTCTCGCAACATGATCAGCAGCGGCAAGAAAAGGAGGAAACGGGCGGCCTAGTCTACGCGATCACCGTCGACCCTCTTGACTTCATTTATCTTGTCCACAATGGGTGCGACAAGGGCCCTGAGCGCTTTCAGATCAGCATCAGCCGTCAACTTCTTGAGGACGTTGGTGAAGTTGATGCCTGGGTTGCGGAAGGCCACCTTCACCAACACCTTCTGCAGAACCCTCGCACAGATCGTGCGCGACTCGTCGGCCAGCTGCTTTGGGATCCTTTCCCGGAGTCGCTGGAGAGCTGTCGCCACTCCCTTGAAGAACAAAGTGAGCTTGGCGCTGGGCTGGAGATTCTCGTCGGTGGAATACCCGAAGTCCTCCATCCCCAGCTCCTCCAGCTCCTTGTCGATGACTGCGGCGATGTTCACGAGACCCTCCGTCCAAAGCTCCACGGTCTCCCTAAGAGTATTCTGGGTCTCGGCAGCACTCGCCAGCAGCGCTTCATTGCCTTTGATCTCCTCCTTCAAGGTCACCTCCCGCTCCTTGGCGTCATCCAGCGCTTGGGTCAGTGTGGCCAGCTTCAATTCAAGATCGGCGTTGGAGTCCTTGGCGGCGCTAAGCTCTTTGCCCTTCTCGGCGAGGCGGCCCTGCAGCTCGCCATGGGCAAGGGCGTCCTTCTCGCGCTCACGCTTGAGCGCGACAAGCTCTTCATCTTTCATCTTGAGATCGCCCTCCAGCCGCGCTACCTTTGTCTCCAGCTCCTTCTTGGCGGCCTCGGCAGCTGCGGCAGCGTCTTTTGCTTCCTTGAGAGCCCCGCCAAGTGTCTGCTCTCACGCGACAAGCTCCTCCTCGTAGCTGTCCAGATTGACTTTCTGTTGCGTCAGCTCACCTTCCCGCGTGGACAGCTCCTCGGGGGCAAGCCGCTGTTGCTCTTCAGCTTCAGCCTTCTCGAGAAGGAAGGCTTTCCACGCCTTGACGAGTTGCGCCCGCTCCTCCGTAATGGACCGGAGAGCTTCCTGATTGCGTTCCCAGAGCTCCTCCGCGCGCTTCTCGATATCTGCTCCCGCCTGCGCGACAAGCGCTTCCCGGGATTCCACCTTGGCTTGTCGGGCGCGGTAGAGCAGCACTAGCTTCTGGAGCAGCTGCTCCTCCTCAGACTCGCCGCTGCTGCTACTTGGCGCGTCGACTAGCGTCAGCCCTGCAGAGGCGAGCACCTCCCCGTCAAAAGTCTCTCCTTCAACCGGCGCCCTGGAGCTTGAAGCCCAGGGAAGCTTGATGAAGACACTGTCGCCGGCCTTCAAGTAGGCGCCGGGCTGGGGCTCTTCGGAGCCTGGCGCTGCGTCAGCAGCAGAGGGATCGGCGGTCGGTGTAGCGCCTTGCGCTCCTGCAGCCCCAGGCTCGTCAGTGCGATCGCCGGACCCCTCGCCAGTTCCTGCGCCAGCAGCTTTGGCGGCCTCTTAGCCGGCAGGATCATCAGCGCCGGCCTCTTCTTCGGTGGCGGCGGCGTCGTCAGTGTCGCCGCGCGCGTTCTCCTCACCGGTGGCCTCGGTCTCCATCGGCTCCGTGGAAGGAGGGTCTGAAGGCCGGAAGAGGGAGAAAAATCAGGCAAATATCCAAAAGGAAAATCAGAAGAACGACCCAAGGGAAAGCTTCAAGCAAGGGATTACCTATACTGGGATCTACAGTCATGGGCTCCGCCAACGGGGGATCGCTGGTGCTGCCCCTTGCCGGAGACTCCTCCCTTGCCGGGGACCTCTCCCTTGCCGGAGAACGCTCCCTTGTCGGGGAATCCGCCCTTGGTGGCGTAGTTGAAGTAGATAGCATCTCAAGGGCGGCTTCCGGAGGCTCCTGGTGAGGCTGTTCTGCTCCTACACAAGCAAACCAACAGTCAGATATCAACAAAGGAAAGGACACCCATGCGCGCCCAGCAGCGAGAAGGAAACCTTATACTTACGCTGGGGGCTGTGCTGGGGGCTGCTTTGGGGAAGGGTTGCCGGGTCCGGCAAGGTGGTCTAGGGCACGCCCCCTGCCGTCGCGGTGGGCTCATCCTCTATGATGATCACCGGAGCCTTGTCTCTCTTCGCCGCTCTCTCGGCCAGGGTCCTGAAAAGGAATAAATTCAGAGTCAAGCAAATCAGATACAAGATAAAAATAGCAAGGATTGAAGAACTACAAGTATAGCAAACAGTCTTACTCTTCTTCCTCCTCGCTGGAGCTGAGCGCGGTGAGGTCGAAGTCTGGCCCTCTTTCGACGCGACGAGGCGGAGGAGTAGGCTCCCTCGACCGCTCGGCGGGGGCAGCGGCAGGACCAGAAGCGACGGTCCGGGACGACCCAGCTCCAGTTGCCGCTGCGGTACGAGGCGCTCCCGCGGCAACATTACTTTTCGCGGCAGAGCGCGTCGCGCGGCGCGACGGCTGCTGTCCCGTCTGCCGCCCTGCTGCTTCCCCGGTCTTGCGGAGGCGCCTTCTTGGTGGAGCTGGGGGCTGCACTGGAGGCTGCGCTGGGGGCTCCATTTGCTGCAAACCACCTGGAGACGGCGGGCCACTAGCACCTTCGGCGGGCTCGCCCGACTCGGCGTCAGGCGCGGCAAGCTCTTCTTCGCCGTCAAGCCATTCTCGCTCGGCAAGGCTTGCCGCCTCTGCTGCCTCTACCTCCTCCATGGTGAACCCGAATTCGCCCGCGGCAGCAGCTGCCGCTGCCTCTTCCGCCCTGGTGGTGATGCCCTGCATCTCATCATCAGTGGTGTCGCGGGTGAGCAGCTTCTGCTCATCGGCGTGGACCACCACCTCCACCAGGCCGTTGAAGAACTGCTGCACAACGTCGTCCGCGGGCTCCTGCCAAGTGGGGACGATCCCATGGGAGTCGCACTGCGACATCATTGCGCGGATGCGATCCAGTGAGGAGTCGTTGCATAGCGGAACGACGCCTGCCGGCAACCTGAACCACTCGGGATGCTGAGGATCGTGCTTGAACAGCTCCTTGAGCATCGCATCCAGTTCCAAGACAGTAAAATTGAAATTGAGGCCCGGGCGCAGCCTCATGATGTCCGCCGGACCCCCAAATTCCCAGGCGGGTCTCTTCCTCTCTTGCAGGGGGCGATGCGGTGGCGAAGAAAGTCTGCGCCAACGGCGCCTACAGTGAGCCCGGCAAGCCTAAGGCGCAAGATCCGGGTGGTGGCGATCTTCAGCTTGTCGTCATCCGTGGCAAGGGCGCTCCAATCGCCGCCGCGCACTGCTGGGGCTTGGCGCAGGGCAGTAAACGGCTGCGGGTTCTCCTCGACGATCCAGCACCACTCCGCTCTCCACTCCTCCCATTTGCTGCGGAGCTCCCCTTCTAGATACGCCTCCTTCTTGCCGATTCTCGAGATCCAGGCGATCCCGCCGGATAAGGGCTCTCCTCTCTTGACCCGGGGCATGAAGTAGTGGCGGAAAAGAGCTACATTTTGGTGGACTCCGACAAAGTTTTCGCAGAGATGCGCGAAAACTGCCATAGTCAGAACGGCGTTGGGGGTGAAATCAAGGAGGTGGAACCCGTAGGTGTTCATGATGTCACAAAAGAATTCGGAGAAGGGCGGGCAGAGCCCGCAGTAGAAGAACAGCACGAAGAAAGGGTATCCGCTTCGAGCCCGTTTCGAAGCGGCGGCGGAGAGTACCTTCGTGCGCGGATGCGCCCGCATCTCTGTCGACCAAAAAAGATAGTACCACTCCCTCAGCTCCGCCGTGGCGAGCTCGGAGGGGAAGGTGGCCCGCTCCTTCCGCAGCGCCTCGAGCCGCAGCGCCTTGGCCGACTTCATGCCCTTCCCGGTCTTCGGAGCCATGGCGGAGGTGGCAGGGAGAGATCGACGGCGTTGGTGGCGACGGCGGCAATGGGGGGCGGAGCGCTGCTCTCTTTCGGATTTGGAAGCAGAGGAGGGCGGCGGCAATTTCCAAGATTACAACAGCAAATGGCGAAGGTGGGGGAACTGCCCTGTTTCCCCTGTTTATAAAGAGGAGGAGGCGGACATTACGCTTTCTCCGAATAAAGAACCACCCATGATCTCTCCCACGGCGCTGCGTTCGACGCGTGCTGTTACGGGAGGGCGCGGTGGATATGGAGTAAGATTCGGCATAACCCAGGCCCGCACGTGCCCGTGCCCTGTTTTGGGCCTGGCCCAACAGCGCTCGGCACTGTGTGTGGCCCAGGCCCGGGGGCTCCTGTCGGTGTACTAAAGTAGGGGTACCTTAGTATCCCGAACTTGTGCACGGGCAGTCGCAGCGCCCCGTGGCAAGGCTTGCCGGGTGACCGCCAAGGTCCTCCGTGGTTCCTCTGGAGCCATTCAAGAACAAAGTGTTCAAGCCGAGAAGACAAGGCCCCGGCAAGAGGAGCTTGCCGGGAAGGACAAGACCCCGGCAAGAGGAGCTTGCCGGGAAGGCCAACCAAGGCATTTCAAGGAACTTGCCGCGACGCGCCGCGCGTCCCGGCAAGACCCGGCGAGCGACAAGCTTCCGGGCGCGACAAGACAACGACCGCAGCAAGGCGCTTGCCGCGGCAAAGCTACCACTCTGAACCCACGCTCCAGCGCATCCGCCAACGTGTCGCCCTGAGGTCTTTCCAGGTGCGCGTGGCAAGAGGCTGTGCAGCTAGCGGTGCGAGGTGGCAAGCGGAGATGACAAGATAGCCATCGTGGCAAGCGGTGGCGCCCCTAACGGTCGCTTTTCTGCACTGTTTGGGCGACGCGGACGGGCATTAAATGCTTTTGTCCCCTGCCGTCAGAGTTAGGTAGGGCGCACTGTACAAGTAGCTGTACCAACCACATCTTTTACGTTTTTGACCTCACCTACGTTGCCACCTATCGGTGACCCCTTGAGCGTATAAAAGGAGGCCCATGCGCAACGTAGAGGGGGGTTCGACTCATTCGAAACCAGAACACTCTCTCGCTCTCGAGCAAGAACAGAATACAATCACAAAGCAGCAGTAGGAGTTTTATCTCTCTGGAGAGCTCCGAAGCTGGGTAAAAACCGCTCGCGTGCTCCGCCTCGATCCGCTCTTCGTGCGATCTCCGCCCCCCGCCGGACCGAAAGGGACCCCGCTCCCATAGGTGTTCGTTCCCACGACAGTAGGAAATTTTTGAAATTACTACGTTCCCCAACAGTGGCATCCGAGCCAGGTTTTATGCGTAGATGTTATATGCACGAGTAGAACACAAGTGAGTTGTGGGCGATACAAGTCATACTGCTTACCAGCATGTCATACTTTGGTTCGGCGGTATTGTTGGATGAAGCGGCCCGGACCGACATTACGCGTACGCTTACGCGAGGCTGGTTCTATCGACGTGCTTTGCACACAGGTGGCTGGCGGGTGTCAGTTTCTCCAACTTTAGTTGAACCGAGTGTGGCTACCTCTGGTCCTTGCGAAGGTTAAAACAGCACTAACTTGACGAACTATCGTTGTGGTTTTGATGCGTAGGTAAGAACGGTTCTTGCTCAGCCCATAGCAGCCACGTAAAATTTGCAACAACAAAGTAGAGGACGTCTAACTTGTTTTTGCAGGGCATGTTGTGATATGATATGGTCAAGACGTGATGCTATATTTTATTGTATGAGATGATCATGTTTTGTAACCGATGTTACCGGCAACTGGTAGGAGCGATATGGTTGTCGCTTTATTGTATGAAATGCAAATGCCCTATAATTGCTTTACTTTATCACTAAATGGTAGCGATAGTCGTAGAAGCAATAAATGGCATAAACAACAACGATGCTACGATGGAGATCAAGGTGTCGCGCTGGTGACGATGGTGATCACGACGGTTCTTCGGAGATGGAGATCACAAGCACAAGATGATGATGGCCATATCATATCACTTATATTGATTGTATGTGATGTTTATCCTTTATGCATCTTTCTTGCTTTGATTGACGGTAGCATTTTAAGATGATCTCTCACTAATTATCAAGAAGTGTTCTCCCTGAGTATGCACCGTTGTGAAAGTTCTTCGTGCTGAGACACCACGTGATGATCGGGTGTGATAGGCTCATTCAAATACAACGGGTGCAAAATAGTTGCACACGCGGAATACTCAGGTTAAACTTGACGAGCCTAGCATATACAGATATGGCATCGGAACACAGAGATCGAAAGGTCGAGCGTGAATCATATAGTAGATATGATCAACATAGTGATGTTCACCATTCAAAACTACTCCATCTAACGTGATGATCGGACATGATTTAGTTGATTTGGATCACGTGATCACTTAGATGACTAGAGAGATGTCTGTCTAAGTGGGAGTTCTTAAGTAATATGATTAACTGAACTTAAATTTATCATGAACTTAGACCTGGTAGTATTTTACAAATTATGTTGTAGATCAATAGCTCGCATTGTTGCTTTCATATGTTTATTTTGATATGTTCCTAGAGAAAATTGTGTTGAAAGATGTTAGTAGCAATGATGCGGATTGGATCCGTGATCCGAGGTTTATCCTCATTGCTGCACAGAATAATTATGTCCTTAATGCACCGCTAGGTGACAGACCTATTGCAGGAGCAGATGCAGATGTTATGAACGTTTGGCTAGCTCAATATGATGACTACTTGATAGTTTAGTGCACCATGCTTAACGGCTTAGAATCGGGACTTCGAAGACGTTTTTGAACGTCATGGACCATATGAGATGTTCCAGGAATTGAAGTTAATATTTCAAGCAAATACCCGAGTTGAGAGATATGAAGTCTCCAACAAGTTCTATAGCTAAAAGATGGAGGAGAATCGCTCAACTAGTGAGCATGTGCTCAGATTGTCTGGGTACTACAATCGCTTGAATCAAGTGGGAGTTAATCTTCCAGATAAGATAGTGATTGACAGAGTTCTCTAGTCACCATCACTAAGTTACTAGAACTTCGTGATGAACTACTGTATGCAAGGGATGACGAAAACGATTCTCGAGCTCTTCGTGATGTTGAAATCGACGAAGGTAGAAATCAAGAAAGAGCATCAAGTGTTGATGATTTACAAGAGCACTAGTTTCAAGAGAAGGGCAAAGGGACAGAAAGGGACCTTCAAGCAGAATGACAAGCAAGTTGTCACTCCTGCGAAGAAGCCCAAAGTTGGACCAAATCCTGAAACTGAGTACTTACACTGCAAAGGAAATGGTCACTGGAAGCGGAAATGCCCTGAATATTTGGTGGATAAGAAGGATGGAAAATTGAACAAGGGTATATTTGATATACAAGTTATTGATGTGTGCCTTACTAGTGTTTATAGTAGCCCCTGAGTATTTGATACTTGTTCGGTTGCTGAGATTAGTAACTTGAAACAAGAGTTACAGAATAAACAGAGACTAGTTGAGGGGGAAGTGACGATGAGTGTTGGAAGTAATTCCAAGATTGATATGATCATCATCACACACTCCCTATATTTTCGAGATTAGTGTTAAACCTAAATAAATGTTATTTGGTGTTTGCTTTGAGCATAAGTATGATAAGATCATGTTTATTGCGATACGATTATTCATCTAAGATAGAGAATAAATTGTTATTCTGTTTACATGAATAAAACATTCTATGGTCATACACCCAATGGTGATGGTTTATTGAATCTTGATCATAGTGATACACATATTCATAATGTTGATGCCAAAAGATGCAAAATTAATAATGATAGTGCAACTTATTTGTGGCACTGCCGTTTGGGTCATATCGGTGTAAAGCGCATGAAGAAACTCCATAAAGATGGATTTTCGGAATCACTTGGTTATGAATCATTTGATGCTTGCGAACCGTGCCTTTTTGGCAAGATGACTAAAACTCCGTTCTCCGGAACAATGGAACGAGCTACTAACTTGTTGGAAATAATACATACCGATGTACGCGGTCCAATGAGTGTTGATGCTCGTGGCGGGTATCGTTATTTTCTGACCTTCACAAATGATTTGAGCAGATGTGCATATATCTGCTTGATGAAACACAAGTCTGAAACATTTGAAAAGTTCAAAGAATTTCAGAGTGAAGTGGAGAATCATCGTAACAAGAAAATAAAGTTTCTACAATCTGATCGTAGAGAAGAATATTTGAGTTACGAGTTTGGCCTTCATTTTAAACAATGTGGAATAGTTCCACAGTTCACGCCACATGGAACACCACAGCGTAATGGTGTGTCCGAACGTCGTAACCGCACTTTATTGGATATGGTGCGATCTATGATGTATCTTACCGATTTACCACTATCGTTTTGGGGTTATGCATTAGAGATAGCTGCATTCACTTTAAATGGGGCACCATCTAAATCCGTTGAGACGACACCATATGAACTATGGTTTAGCAGTAAACCTAAGCTGTCGTTTCTTAAAGTTTGGAGTTGCGATGCTTATGTGAAAAAGGTTTCAACCTGATAAGCTCAAACCCAAATCGGAGAAGTGCGTCTTCATAGAATACCCAAAGGAAACTGTTGGGTACACCTTCTATCACAGATCCGAAGGCAAAACATTCGTTGCTAAGAATAGATCCTTTCTAGAGAAGGAGTTTCTCTCGAAAGAAGTGAGTGGGAGGAAAGTAGAGCTTGATAATGTAATTTGTACCTTCTCCCGAATTGGAAAGTAGTTCATCACAGAAATCAGTTCCAGTGATTCCTACACCAATTAGTGAGGAAGCTAATGATGATGATCATGAAACTTCAAATTAAGTTACTACAAAACCTCGTAGGTCTTCCAAAGTACAGTCCGCACCAGAGTGGTACGGTAATCCTGTTCTGGAAGTCATGTTTTACTAGACCATGATGAACCTACGAACTATGAGTAAGCGATGATGAGCCCAGATTCCGCGTAATGGCTTGAGGCCATGAAATCTGAGATGGGATCCATGTATGAGAACAAAGTGTGGACTTTGGTGGAGTTGCCCGATGATCGGCAAGCCATATTGTATAAATGGATCTTCAAGAGGAAGACAAACGCTGATAGTAGTGTTACTATCTACAAAGCTCGACTTGTCGCAAAAAGGTTTCCGACAAGTTCAAGGTGTTGACTACAATAAGATTTTCTCAACTGTAGTGATGCTTAAGTCTGTCCAAATCATGTTAGCAATTGCCACGTTTTATGAAATCTGGCAAATGGATGTCAAAACTGCATTTCTTAATGGTTTTCTTAAAGAAGAGTTGTACATGATGCAGCCAGAAGGTTTTGTTAATCCTAAAGGTGCTAACAAAATGTGCAAGCTCCAGTGATCCATCTATGGACTGGTGCAAGCATCTCATAGTTGGAATATATGCTTTGATAAGTTGATCAAAGCATATAGTTTTATACAGACTTGCGGTGAAGCCTGTATTTACAATAAAGTGAGTGGGAGCACTACCGCCTTTCTGATAAATATATGTGAGTAACATATTGTTGATCAGAAATGATGTAGAATTTTTCTAGAAAGCATAAAGGAGTATTTGAAAGGAGTTCTTTAAAATAAAGACCTCAGTAAAGCTACTTACATATTGAGCATCAAGATCTATTGAGATAGATCAAGACACTTGATAAGTTTTTCAATAAGTACATACCCTGTCAAGATTTTGAAATAGTTTTAAATGGAACAGTCAAAGAAAGAGTTCTTGCCTTTGTTGCAAAGGTGTGAAATTGAGTAAGACTCAAATCCCGACCACGGCAGAAAATGGAAAAGAGAATGAAAGTCATTCCCTATGCCTCAGTCATAGGTTCTATAAAATATGCTATGCTATGTACCAGACCTATTGTATACCTTGCTCTGAATTTGGCAAGGGAGTACAATAGTGGTCTAGGAGTAGATCACTGGACATTAGTCAAGAATATCCTTAGTGAGGACTAAGGAAATATTTCTCGATTATGGAGGTGATAAAAGAGCCCATCGTAAAGAGTTACATCGGTGCAAGCTTTCACACCGATCCAGATGACTCTAAGTCTCAATCTGGATACATATTGAAAGTGGGAGCAATTAGCTAGAGTAGCTCCGTGCAGAGCATTGAAGACATAGAATATTTGCAAAATACATACGGCTCTGAATGTGACAGACCCATTGACTAAGCTTCTCTCACGAGCAAAACATGATCACACCTTAGTACTCTTTGGGTGTTAATCACATAGCAATGTGAACTAGACTATTGACTCTAGTAAACCCTTTGGGTGTTGGTCACATGACGATGTGAACTATGGGTGTTAATCATATACATATATGAATATTGGTGTTAAATCACATGGCGATGTGAACTAGATTATTGACTCTAGTGCAAGTGGGAGACTGAAGGAAATATGCCCTAGAGGCAATAATAAAGTTATTACTTATTTCCTTATTTCATGATAATTTTTTATTATTCATGCTAGAATTGTATTAACTGGAAACATAATACATGTGTGAATACATAGACAAACATAGTGTCACTATTATGCCTCTACTTGACTAGCTCGTGAATCAAAGATGGTTAAGTTTCCTAGCCATGGACATGAGTTGTCATTTGATTAACGGGATCACATCATTAGGAGAATGATGTGATTGACTTGACCCATTCTGTTAGCTTAGCACTTGATCGTTTAGTATGTTGCTATTGCTTTCTTCATAACTTATACATGTTCCTATGACTATGAGATTATGCAACTCCCGTTTACCAGAAGAACACTTTGTGTGCTACCAAACGTCACAACGCAACTGGGTGATTATAAAGGAGCTCTACAGGTGTCTCCAAAGGTACTTGTTGAGTTGGCGTATTTCGAGATTAGGATTTGTCACTCCGGCTGTCGGAGAGGTATCTCTGGGCCCTCTCGGTAATGCACATCACTATAAGCCTTGCAAGCAATGTAGCTAATGAGTTAGTTATGGAATGATGCATTACATAACGAGTAAAGAGACTTGCCGGTAACGAGATTGAACTAGGTATTGGGATACCGACGATCGAATCTCGGGCAAGTAACATACCGATGACAAAGGGAACAACGCATATTGTTATGCGGTTTGACCGATAAAGATCTTCGTAGAATATGTGGGAGCCAATATGAGCATCCAGGTTCCGCTATTGGTTATTGACCGGAAACGTGTTTCGATCATGTCTAGATAGTTCTCGAACCTGTAGGGTCCGCACGCTTAAGGTTTCGATGACAGTTTTATTATGAGTTTATGTGTTTTGATGTACCGAAGGAGTTCGGAGTCCCGGATGAGATCAGGGACATGACGAGGAGTCTCGAAATGGTTGAGACGTAAAGATCGATATATTGGACGACTATATTCGGACTTCGGAAAGGTTCCGAGTGATTCAGGTATTTTTCAAGTACCGGAGAGTTACGGGAATTTGCCGGGAGAAGTATTGGGCCTTATTGGGCCATACGGGAAAGAGAGGGGCTGCCTAGGGCAGGCCGCGCGCCCCCAAGGCCTAGTACGAATTGGACTAGGGGGAGGGGCTGTGCCCCATCCTTCCTTCCCTTCTCCCTTCCCCTTCCTTCTCTCCTACTCCTACTAGGAAAGGAGGAGTCCTACTCCCGGTGGGAGTAGGACCCCCCCTTGGCGCGCCCTCCTCCTTGGCCGGCCGCCTCCCTCTAGCTCCTTTATATACGGGGGTAGGGGGCACCCCAAAGACACAACAACTGATCATTGATCTCTTAGCCGTGTGTGGTGCCCCCTCCACCATAGTCCTCCTCGATAATATCGTAGCGGTGCTTAGGCAAAGCCCTGCGACGGTAGAACATCATCATCGTCACCACGCCGTCATGCTGACGGAACTCTCCCTCAACACTCAGTTGGATCGAAGTTTTAGGGACGTCATCGAGCTAAACGTGTGCAAGAACTCAGAGGTGTCGTGCTTTCGGTGCTTGATCGATCGGGCCGTGAAGACGTACGACTACATCAACCGCGTTGTTCTAACGCTTCCGCTTTCGGTCTACGAGGGTACGTGGACAACACTATTCCCTCTCGTTGCTATGCATCACCATGATCTTGCGTGTGCGTAGGAAATTTTTGAAATTACTACGTTTCCCAACAATTCACCTCCACATGCATTCAACGGGCTAAGAGGAATGCTCCTAGTGAAAGGAGGTCAAGGAGGACACGTCGGGGAATTATGATGGTTAACCTGTGGCGGGTCCCTCTTGTAAGTGAGTAACAAAATGATGATGTGGCTGGACTGCTGACGTGGATAGCTTGCATGCCACAAAAATAAGATAGTGGGGATGATCTATTTAGGTATTATAGATAAGGATTCAGCTACAAGCCATGTAAACACCAACATTACAAGACTGGAAAGATAAGATAATCCTACACGAAAAACCAGACGCATGTTCCTCTCCACCAAGGAAAAGGAGATAGAAAAAGGAAGGAAAGACTGATCTTGTTGTTTTTCCTGCTCTAATAAAATACCTGATAGTAACATTCCACGATACAGACGAACTCGAGTGACCAAGATCGCACATTTTGACATGAAAAGTTAGCAACTTAAAATGTACACTAGAATTACAACAAAATAGCAGGTAGCAACTCAAAAATATTTAGATGTTTCTTCATGCACTTTCTCTTCAACTCACCCATGTCTTCTCTTTTTATACCATCAGTGCTCCGAGGAACTTGAGACTTCGGAATGAGGCCTAGGCAGACGTATGTGCACCACCTAAATGAGAGAACAACAGGCCTGGAGAAGCATGAGGAGCCGATGCACCACCTTGATCGATGGTGTCAAGTGTTCTAGAAGCCTCATGATCAGTACACTGGTGAAAGTGCAACTATCCCTAGGTGGTTTTGGTAATTCATAACAACATATAGCTTATTGAGCTAATGCTATTCCAAGACAAATATTTCAGGAAAGCTCAATGAATGGCATGGCATGGATGATGAAAGTGGCTCCCTCAAAATATCAAGGACAAAGGATTGGCTCAAGCTCAAAAGCTCAAGACTCTTCATTTTACATTTTAGTGATCCAAAATCACATTGAGTCTATAGGAAAAGACAATACTATCAAGGAGGGATGAGGTGTTGCTTAATGAGCCTCTTGCTTCAAGTGCTTAGTGATATGCTCCAAAAACCCTCAACTACTTTCTCACATCCACATATGACCTAAACCCAAAGTCAAACTCGGCCCACCGATTCTTTCTATCCGGCGCCACCGAGTTCAAATGTCATAGCCACTGCCACAAACCCTAGGCAAATCGGTCTCACCGATAGGGATCTCGGTCTCACCGAGATGGGATTGTAATCTCTCTGTTTCCCTTCGTAACGTTTCGGTCTAACCGAAGTGAGCGATCGGTCCCACCGAGATTGCAATGTAAACTCCCTGTTTCCCTTTCGTAACATTTCGGTCTCACCGAAATGAGCGAATCGGTCCCACCGAGTTTACCTGACCAACTCTCTGGTTAGCTTATTACCAAAATCGGTCTCACCGAGTTTGTGTAATCGGTCTCACCGAGATTACGTTATGCCCTAACCCTAACCATATCGGTCCTACCGAGTTGCATGTCGGTCCCACCGAAAATCCTAACGGTCACTAGATTTGCTAAATCGGTCCGACCGAGTTTTGAATTCGGTCCCACCGAGTTTGGTAAATTGTGTGTAACGGTTAGATTTTGTGTGGAGGCTATATATACCCCTCCACCTCCTCTTCATTCGTGGAGAGAGCCATCAGAACAAACCTACACTTCCAACTTACCATTTCTGAGAGAGAACCACCTACTCATGTGTTGAGGCCAAGATATTCCATTCCTACCATATGAATCTTGATCTCTAGCCTTCCCCAAGTTGCTTTCCACTCAAATCTTCTTTCCACCAGATCCAAATCCCATGAGAGAGAGTTGAGTGTTGGGGAGACTATCATTTGAAGCACAAGAGCAAGGAGTTCATCATCAACGCACCATTTGTTACTTCTTGGAGAGTGGTGTCTCCTAGATTGGCTAGGTGTCACTTGGGAGCCTCCGACAAGATTGTGGAGTTGAACCAAGGAGTTTGTAAGGGCAAGGAGATCGCCTACTTCGTGAAGATCTACCGCTAGTGAGGCAAGTCCTTCGTGGGCGACGGCCATGGTGGGATAGACAAGGTTGCTTCTTCGTGGACCCTTCGTGGGTGGAGCCCTCCGTGGACTCGCGCAACCGTTACCCTTCGTGGGTTGAAGTCTCCATCAACGTGGATGTACGATAGCACCACCTATCGGAACCACGACAAAAACATCCGTGTCTCCAATTGCGTTTGAATCCTCCAAACCCTTCCCTTTACATTCTTGCAAGTTGCATGCTTTAATTTCCGCTGCTCATATACTCTTTGCATGCTTGCTTGAATTGTGTGAAGATTGCTTGACTTGTCCAAAGATAGCTAAAATCTGCCAAAGTCTAAAATTGGGAAAAGGTTAAGTTTTTAATTGGTCAAGTAGTTTAATCACCCCCCTCTAGACATACTTCAAGGTCCTACCAGTGGTATCAGAGCCTTGCTCTCCATTTGCTTTGATTTCCATAGCTTTTGGTGGTCATAACCTTGGTTTCACAACCTAGGAGAGTATGGCGTCTAGCGAGGGAAATTATCACCGTAGAGGTCCTTACTTTGATGGTACTAATTTTGCTAGTTGGAAGCATAAGATGAAAATGCATATTCTCGGACATAACCCCGCCGTTTGGGCTATTGTGTGTATTGGCTTGCAAGGTGAATTCTTTGATGGGAGAGAGCCGAACCGTGAAGCTAGCGCGGAAGAATTGAAGATGTTGCAATACAACGCTCAAGCTTGTGATATCCTCTTCAATGGCTTGTGCCCCGAGGAATTCAACAAAATCAGCCGTCTTGAGAATGCAAAGGAAATTTGGGATACTTTGATTGATATGCATGAAGGTACCGACTCCGTCAAGGAATCCAAGTTGGATGTGCTCCAAAGTCAGCTTGACAAGTTCAAAATGAAGGATGGTGAAGGTGTCGCTGAAATGTACTCTAGGCTTGCTCTTATCACAAATGAGATTGCCGGCTTAGGGAGTGAAGAGATGACCAACAGATTCATCATCAAGAAGATCCTAAGAGCATTGGATGGAAAGTATGATACCGTGTGCACATTGATCCAAATGATGCCAAATTACAAAGATCTCAAGCCAACGGAAGTCATTGGAAGAATTGTTGCTCATGAGATGTCACTCAAGGATAAGGAGGAACTTCACAACAAGTCAAGTGGTGCTTACAAAGCCTCATGTGAAGCCCCCACATCATCAAGTGAGAAACAAACCTTCAATGAAGAATTGAGCTTAATGGTGAAGAACTTCAACAAATTCTACAAGAGTAGAAGCAAAGAAAGAAGCTCTAAGTCAAGGTCCTACAATGACAAAAGATCTTCTAGTCGAGAGCGCAATTGCTACAATTGTGGGAGACCCGGACACTATTCCAATGAGTGTACGGCACCCTACAAAAGAAGAGAAGATTCTCCAAAAAGAAGAAGCAAAAGAGAAGAATCACCACCAAGAGAGAGGAGGAGTAGAGATGATCGTTATGAACGAAGACCCTCACGGAGAAGCAAGGATTCGGAAAGGAAGGACAAGTCATCAAGGAGCTACACAAAACGAAGACATCAAGCTCATGTTGGTGAATGGGTATCCGGCTCCGACTCCGACAATCACTCCGAGAGAAGCTATCACTCCGACTCCGAATATACTCAAGATGAAGGTGTTGCCGGTCTAGCACTTGTGTCAACCAACTCCTACGACATATTTGACTCACCAAATGAAGGAATTGGAAGATGCTTCATGGCCAAAGGTCCTAAGGTAACACATCCCGAGTATGTTGATTTCAATAGTGATGAAGATGACTTGCTAGGTGATGATGATTTACTTGTTGACAACTCTAGTGATGAATACTATGATGAAACGTCAATTAATCATGCTAATCAAGATAAAACGAATGACAATGATAAGGAGAAGATTGAGCTTCTAACTAAAGAACTAAACACTCTTAAGTTAGCTCATGAAACTATCTTCGAAGATCATCGAGAACTTTTAAGGGCTCATGAGAAGTTACGCTTTGAAAAGCTCAATCTTGAGCAAGAGCATGAGTTCTTAAAGGCAATCAATGATGATCTCCGTAAGAAAAGTTCTTCTTACATTGCCAAGCGTTTACTCTTATCTACTTACATGCCTCAAGTCAAGTCTAGTAACAAGTACAAGAAAGATCCTTCCTCTAGTAGTAACAATAATAATGCCAAATCCAATATTGTTGCTTCTAGTAGTTCTCTTGATTCCACTAATGATTCTCTTAGCCAAGTTACACTTGAGCAAGAAAATAGCTTATTGAAGGGAATTATAGAGAAAGGTGTATACAAGAGCCTTGCCGGGAGTAAGCAATTCGAGGAAATTGTACGCAAGCAAGGAAGGCACCGGAAGAATCAAGGTGTTGGTTTTGAACGAAAGTTCAATGCCAATGGAGTTGAGTGGGAAGAAGATCAATACCCCAAGACGAAGTTTGTTCCTCAACAAGAGAAGTATGATCCTACTTCCTTCAAGGGAACACAAGCACAAGATGATCTTCCACCACAAGACCACAAGAACAAAGGCAAGGACAAGCTTCAAGAGGAGATTGATGCATTTGAAGAAGCACCTAAGGCCTTGGTCAAGTGGGTTCCCAAGACTACGTCAAGTTCTACTTCATCAAGTACAACTACAACTCCAAGGATTCCCATCAAGATGATGTGGATCCCGAAGAAGAAGAACTAGAGAGTTCTTGAGGGTGACTCCGCCAACATTCTTCACTCATATCATTATGGCAAGGACAAGTGCAATCAACTTCCACATCTTGCACTAGTTCAAGGAGTCACAAACCCTCATGTTGGTAAGGCAAGGGACAAGGTAACCTAATGATTTCATGGACATCATCTTGTGTGTGCATCACTCTATGTCTATGGATATTCTTGTTTGTTCCTTGTGGGACTAACCCATGTAGGTATTGAAAGTGCAACTCACTCCAAAGGATTGCTCCAAATGATCTACATCAACATTGAGCATCCACATCTTCAACACCTACATGAAGTCATCATCGACAAAACCCAAGGTTAGTTCATCCCTCTAAGGGGGGATCTCACATCTAGGGGGAGCTTAACTCTTAAGAATTGAGTCAAAGCAACTCTAATGATGTGAACACATCAATGCATTATGTAAAAGTGGTAACCCCACTTGAGCTTAAACGATGAGTATGACCTATGATCAAATGTTCTCATTTGACTCCTAAGTCAATATACTCATATATAGATGACCTAGTCATCGCCAATTGTTTGATAGATGCTAGAATTGGTTGTGCATGCTTTGCCACATATTTCATTTGCCATTTTATTATGTGAGCATGTTGGATGCATATTTTACTCATTTGAGGACATCCACTTGTTGCTTTGATTGTTTGGCTACTTTTTCTTTGGCCAAGTGGATGGACAAGAATGCCTAAGAACCTTCTCTAGCTATCTATGCTTTTTCTCATCTCAAACTCTATTCATGCTACATCACAAAATTTGATCAAGTCAGATTCGAACCACTCTGTGTGAGGAGCACTCGGAGTCCCCGATTCTCATAGACTTAAACTTTCAAAACTTCTTTGTGCGTTTCGGTCAGACCGATTCCTCCATTTCGGTCCTACCGAAATCACTTAGTCGATCTAGGTTTTCAATCTCGGTGCAACCGATTTGAACTTTTTGGTCACACCAAGTTGCTGTAACTGTATACAGTTATGCATCTCGGTGCCACCGAGTTGTTCCACTCGGTCACACCGACAGGGTCGGGCTATATATACTCACGGGAATTTTTTTGGAAACTTTCTCCAAACCCCTTCGCCCGCGCATAGCTCGCTCTGCCTCTAGGGTCTCCGGATCGTCTCCTCGTCGCCAGCCGCCTCCTGTCGTTGGTCTCCGCCGCCGTCAACTGAATTCACCCCCGCCATTGCCGCCGTAGTGAGTTCATCGCCAAGCTAGGGTATGGACTCGATCACAGTGTTATCCCCGTCCGATTCCTAGCACATTGTGTTCATTATGATTCTTGCCACGATTGAAACACTCCTATCCAGTCAATACAATCCTTAGAATAGATGCGATTTGAAAATTTAGGGTTAGGTTTCCGCCGAAACCATCTCGGACCCACCGGGTTGAAAAACTCGGTCCCACCGATTTGGCTAATGCCATTGCACTAGTAACTCTCGGTCTGATCGAGAATTGCTAATCGGTGTGACCGATTTTAGAACTTTGTGAAACCCTAGCAGTCTCGGTGCCACCGAACTGTGACTCGGTCTGACCGAGTTCACTAGTTTAGGTTCCAAAACTGCTTCGGTATCACCGAGTTTGAAAATCGGTTGATCCGAAATGCTTTCTGTGGAAAACTAAAACTAAGTTTTTGAATCATTCTTTTGCAAAAATCTCTGCATTTTGTGATGCTCATCCATTCTATCTCATCTATAACTATTCACAGGGTCAGCAGTCAGGGTTTGCAGCATGTCAGACCAAAGTGATAGTCAGAACAGGGAAGAAGAGCAGATTCACATGAGTGAGGGCACTAGTCCCTCAAGTTCTTCAGATGATGGCAGCAGAAGCACTCCTAACAATTTGCCTAAAGCAGCCACAAGAGCTAGAAGGAAGAGAACCTCAGACTCTGGGGATGAGGGTTATGTGGCATCTGAAGATGAGGCTACTTCCAAGAAGTTAGTGCTCAAAAAGGAGTATGCCCCAGCAAAGAACACAAAGCCTGGACTCAATAGGAAGGTCCCTGCCAAGAGGACACCTATGCTGAAGGTTAGAGGATCAACTCAAGTACCTGAAAAGACTGATCCCAAAGAGGCACCTGCAAGAAGAATTACCACTTCCAAACCCAAGAAGGTTCCCACTGGAGAAACCATGAAGTTTACTATTAAGTCAGAAGATGAAGTTGCTGGTCAAGATAAGAAGAAGAAGAGAGCCAGAACCACTACTGCCAAGGTTCTTGGCAACCCCTCTATGAGGAGAGACTCTGAGGAGGAGGAAGAAGAGGTTGCTGCACCAGCACCCAAGGCACAAAAGCTGATGGGTGATGCTATAAAGTCAGGGGCTGCAATATCAAAGCCCAAAGAAGCACCCAAAGCTGCCCCCAAGCCCAAGATTGCACCAAAGAGGAATACCAGGAGTATACCAGCTGCTGAGAAGAACAAGGCCCCAGTGCCTGAAGTTGCTGATGAGGAAGATGATGAAGGACAAGTCCTGAGGAAGCTGAAGCCCAAGATTCCAGACCACAATGATGCTCATCCTGTGGCTGAGAACATGAAGTTAAGAAAGGATGCATGACTCAGACTGTGGAGGCTGTCAGATCCATATGCTATCAGGAGAAGGACTGCTGTTGATTACAGGTTCCACACTAAGGAACAACAGGATTTCTATGAGACAGTGTTGTTGGACAAGAAGCCTATAGTGTGTGATATGAGGTGGGTCGACTGGACCTACATGAAGGAGAATGAAGAACACTATCCTGGAGTGCAAGACAGTTTCATTGCTTGTGGAGTTGCAGACTTTGTTGGGCAGAAGCTCACAAAGTGGAATGATGAGCTCATTATGCAATTCTACTCCACAACACACTTCTATCTAAATGGCAGGATAGTTTGGGTGTCTGAAGGTACAAAGTACCAGTCAACCATCGAGGAATGGGCAAATCTGATCAATGCACCAAAGGAGAGTGAAGATGACTTGGATGTCTATGCCAAGAAGAAGATGGATCACAATACCATGGCCCATATGTACAAGAAAATCCCAGATGCTGCAGTTGAGACACATAAGTTTGGGCCAGTTCATTTTCTTCTGTCAGGGCTGCCAACGATCAACTGGATCCTAAGGCACACTCTATTGCCCAAGTCAGGTGACCACAACATGATTAGAGGGCATGATATAAACTTGCTACACTTGTTTGATGTGCCACAGAAATTCAAGGTCATGAGCCTCATGATTGAGACTATCAAGAGGACAGCAGCAGACCAAAAGAGAAGTTGTGGGTATGCCCCACAGATTCAAGAGTTGATTAACTCAAAGATGGGCACAGACACATACTTGCTGGACAAAGAACATTTTGCTATCTATCCAGACTCTGAGGACAATCAAGTTGTGATGAATGAGAATGAACCATCATCAGTACAAGCTCAAGAGAAGAAGGAGAAAGCAAAGAAAGAGAAGGTTGCCAAGATGCCAACTCAAGAGGAGGCATCTGAGTACTTTTTGAAGAACAAGCAGGAGCAGCTTGGTTACTTGATAGCATCAACACTGAGGATTGAGAAGGGGTTGGCCACCCTAACTCAAAACCAGGAGAGCCTGGAAAGGATCATGGAACAAAAATTCTATGATCTAGATGTCAAAGTAACTGAGATTCAATCAGTTGTGGAGCAGCTACAGGATGACATGCAGGAGAGGAAGGGCAAGACAACCACTGATGCATTTGCCAGAGTGCCTAGAGCTCAGAGATCAGTTGTAGTGCCTGTGACAGACACCAGAGCCACATCATCTGCACCAGCTACAGCTCCTACAGCTCCAGTGCAACCAGCTCCAGCACCAACTCCTCCAGCTCCATCCACATCAACTGAAGCCTTCGTCCAAGGAGCCATCTCTACACCACCACCTGAAGATCAAGCCTGAGAGTCGATCTAGCACTATGCATTTTCTATGAACTTTTTGGTAACTTGTTGCCAAAGGGGGAGAAAAATGTATAGATCATAGGCTTCGAGAGAGAGAGTGTTGCTTTTTGTTCTCTCTTGCTTTGGTGGTAAACTTTGTTTGCTTTTGATTGCTTGAGATACTATGCTATTATCTGTGAGACATTGATGATCATGTGTTTGATCATAAGCTACACTTATGCTTGTTAGATGATATTATCTTACCTATCCTTATATGATCATTCACTTTGCTTGGTGATGAGTGCATGTATTCAATCTTTATTATTTTGAGCGCTCCACCAAGATGTATGTGACATGGAAGAGTAACCCATGAGCCTAATTCCTTGTGCATTTGCAGTCCAAAGCAAATCTTAAACTATGCACAAATTTAGGGGGAGCTCTTGCTTATCACATACTTCTCAAAGCGACGATGTTTTTCAATCTTATTATCATTTGTCGAAGCTTTGATCTATATGTTGTCATCAATTACCAAAAAGGGGGAGATTGAAAGTGCAACTATCCCTAGGTGGTTTTGGTAATTCATAACAACATATAGCTCATTGAGCTAATGCTATTCCAAGACAAATATTTCAGGAAAGCTCAATGAATGGCATGGCATGGATGATGAAAGTGGATCCCTCAAAATATCAAGGACAAAGGATTGGCTCAAGATCAAAAGCTCAAGACTCTTCATTTTACATTTTAGTGATCCAAGATCACATTGAGTCTATAGGAAAAGCCAATACTATCAAGGAGGGATGCGGTGTTGCTTAATGAGCCTCTTGCTTCAAGTGCTTAGTGATATGCTCCAAAAACCCTCAACTACTTTCTCACATCCACATATGACCTAAACCCAAAGTCAAAATCGGTCCCACCGATTCTTTCTATCCGGCGCCACCGAGTTCAAATGTCATAGCCACTGCCACAAAACCTAGGCAAATCGGTCTCACCAATAGGGATCTTGGTCTCACCGAGATGGGATTGTAATCTCTCTGTTTCCCTTCGTAACGTTTCGGTCTAACCGAAGTGAGCGATCGGTCCCACCGAGATTGCAATGTAAACTCCCTGTTTCCCTTTCGTAACATTTCGGTCTCACCGAAATAAGCGAATCGGTCCCACCGAGTTTACTTGACCAACTCTCTGGTTAGCTTATTACCAAAATCGGTCTCATGGAGTTTGTGTAATCGGTCTCACCGAGATTACGTTATGCCCTAATCCTAACCATATCGGTCCTACCGAGTTGCATGTCGGTCCCACCGAAAATCCTAACGGTCACTAGATTTGCTGAATCGGTCCGACCGAGTTTATCAATTCGGTCCCACCGAGTTTGACAAGTTGTGTGTAACGGTTAGATTTTGTGTGGAGGCTATATATACCCCTCCACCTCCTCTTCATTCGTGGAGAGAGCCATCAGAACAAACCTACACTTCCAACTTACCATTTCCGAGAGAGAACCACCTACTCATGTGTTGAGACCAAGATATTCCATTCCTACCATATGAATCTTGATCTCTAGCCTTCCCCAAGTTGCTTTCCACTCAAATCTTCTTTCCACCAGATCCAAATCCCATGAGAGAGAGTTGAGTGTTGGGGAGACTATCATTTGAAGCACTAGAGCAAGGAGTTCATCATCAACGCACCATTTGTTACTTCTTGGAGAGTGGTGTCTCCAAGATTGGCTAGGTGTCACTTGGGAGCCTCCGACAAGATTGTGGAGTTGAACCAAGGAGTTTGTAAGGGCAAGGAGATCGCCTACTTCGTGAAGATCTACCGCTAGTGAGGCAAGTCCTTCGTGGGCGACGGCCATGGTGGGATAGACAAGGTTGCTTCTTCGTGGACCCTTCGTGGGTGGAGCCCTCCGTGGACTCGCGCAACCATTACCCTTCGTGGGTTGAAGTCTCCATCAACGTGGATGTACGATAGCACCACCTATCGGAACCACGACAAAAACATCCGTGTCTCCAATTGCGTTTGAATCCTCCAAACCTTTCCCTTTACATTCTTGCAAGTTGCATGCTTTAATTTCCGCTGCTCATATACTCTTTGCATGCTTGCTTGAATTGTGTGAAGATTGCCTGACTTGTCCAAGGATATCTAAAATCTGCCAAAGTCTAAAATTGGGAAAAGGTTAAGTTTTTAATTGGTCAAGTAGTCTAATCACCCCCCCTCTAGACATACTTCAAGGTCCTACAACCGGCAATGTACGACATCCCGGACAAGCTCGCAACGATGGTAAGGTAGTAAATGAGAGTCTTGAAGTATGTCATGGCTCTTCTGTGGTCATAACCTCCCCGAGCGCTAGCAGAGCGATGCAGGCAAGCGAAGCACTGGCGACGGCCATCATCTTGTTCTCCCTGTCGTTACTCTCGCAAAACGACAACCCGCATAGCACCATTGGAAGTAGCCCGAACACCATGTGTGAGAGCAGTGGTAGAACCATGTGTAGTCGGGCTTTCGACCACATCCAAGCTTGAGTCAGTAGTGGCCGACCTTATGATTTGTCATTGTTCATGACTCGATTGTCTCTCAGATCAGCGATACGTTATCCACAAGGAAATGATATGTTAGTTTTTGGAGTTTTGGACGTGAGTTTTCTGTAACGGTCACTAAAATATTTTGAAAATTCAGCCACGAGAGAAGTTCGTTACATTGTGAAAAATGAGAGGAAGTCCACCAATAAGGTTGGCTATGCCCAAGATGAAAGTAACTGACATGTTTTTGGCGCCGCTTGATGCTGCTGTTGAAACAACAAAGAGGCTGGTGACTGACTTCACTAAGCCTCCATACACTGGCTTTCAGTATCCCAATCACCCTTCTGTTGTTGCCTAGGAGTAGACGGATTCACATTTTCAGAGACTGACAACACTACATCTGTTGCTCGAGGAATCCGAGACTTTGGTCTGTCGCCCCTTCGGATGATACATGGTATAGGGAAAAAACTTGGTGATCAGATAGACAAGAAAGACTTAGACGACACAAAAGATAGATGCAGCAAGTTTCACAGAATTGGTTGCCGTCATAGATTTGTTTGTTCAGTACATGCATGTGAAACTTATCTTGATTAACTTATTGATGACAGAACTATGGAATAATAAATCTAAACGGAAAATAATTTGGCCTCTTACGATATTTGACACAATTGGGCTGAAAAATGAGCCCTTGTCTGCAGTTCCGCGAACATCTAAGCAAATTAAGTTACTACTATCATACTGTATCTTTGAATAATAGTAAGTAGCTCATGCATGCATGTCGATCACTTAATCGGACCATAATAAGCTTATATAGTAGAGCACTAGTTTTATTTGGCCGGGAGTTGAAAAATCAATTCCACCATTTTTTTGAGAATATATAATCAATTCCACCATTGTTTTAGGGGTATCAATTCCACCAAAGTCTCATCTTCCTACATCTGCAATGGGCCGAAACTCCGTCATAAAAGTCCAGCCCAACACCACTCGGACCCCCCCCCCCCCCCCCCCCCCCCCACCACAGAGCTATAAAACAGAACCATCTCCAAACCCTCGCAAACCCTAGTCCCCCCCACACCAACCACCCTTCTCCCGCCGCCGCCCCGCGAAGCAAAGCAGGAGGAGCAGGATGCCGGCGGGCCACGGTCTGCGGTCGCGGACGCGCGACCTGTTCGCGCGCCCGTTCCGGAAGAAGGGTTACATCCCGCTCACCACCTACCTGCGCACCTACAAGGTCGGCGAGTACGTCGACGTCAAGGTGAACGGCGCCGTGCACAAGGGTATGCCGCACAAGTTCTACCACGGCCGCACCGGACGCGTGTGGAACGTCACCAAGCGCGCCATCGGCGTCGAGATCAACAAGCAGGTATAGATCGATCCCGTTTTCTTCCCTCGCGGCTGTCCGGGCACAGCCACTGTTGATCTGTGTCCCTAGGGTACTTGCTTCACAGTGATACCGCCGTCGTGGCAGACTCCCATTTGTAGGATTTGTGCAACTTATTGTTCTTTGCAAGTGCGATTCTGTTTATTTAGTAGCTGTAATGGGCTTTTGCAGCCTCTTCTTAGAAGGTTTGACAAGCGTAGATCTGCCTGCTTGGTAGGTGTGTCTTACAGAGGATTTAATGGCGATAGTGTGGGCAATGCTTGTGCGGCTGCAGTCCTACAACGTTATCATGTTTTATATGCTCTGAAGAATAATTATTGTTGTAGTAATCCGAGTTGATATGATGTTGTTTTGTTATCAGTATATACGTTCAAATGGTAGATAAGGCGAGGAAGGTTGAAGCTGAAGTTGTGCAGTGTTTGTTGTACACATCATGTTCTCTCAAATGGTTTTAGCTGCTTGCTTCTGTTGCATGGAATACTAAATTTGGAATTTTGATTGCCCCTGCTTTATAATTCTATTAGTTTTGTCTATTGATTGTTGTGTTATTAGAGACTAATAAAGTGCTGAGTGCATTTACAATTATGGCATATCGAAGAGTTCTGCTTTGCTTGAGGAAACAAGGATTTCTGCCCAAAAAGATTATATTAATCTATACTGCTGTGGCCCTGTATACATACTAGCATGTTATCTCTTCTCTGAAGTAGCTAAGTTCTAACTTTGTTGTTAGTGGTAAGATATGTATGTTTTGCCCTTTGTATTCTTTGAAGTACACCTCAAGTTATATGGCTATATTGAATATCTCGATTTGCTTGTGGTAATAGGCTAGAACGATTTGCATCTTTGAAATCAATAGTGCTATCAAGCATTTCTTTTTGTTCACTTATCCTGATGCTTTTGTTCAGCCTTGCATTTCATTCATTGTGTTCTAGTGGAACATACCGATTTGTATCGTAAAATTTAATGTAGAGTCAAGTTCAGGACTAATATATTTACAATCACAATCCTGTTTACATTGCCCAGGTTGGAAACCGCATTATCAGGAAAAGGATCCATGTCCGTGTTGAGCATGTGCAGCCATCCAGGTGTGCTGAGGAGTTCCGCCTGAGGAAAGTGAAGAACGACCAGCTCAAGGCGGAAGCCAAGGCGCGCGGTGAGGTCATCAGCACCAAGAGGCAGCCACTCGGCCCTAAACCTGGGTTCATGGTCGAGGGTACCACAATTGAGACCGTCACTCCCATTCCCTACGATGTGGTCAATGATCTCAAGGGTGGTTACTAGGGTGTTTGGGTTATCTGCCTGCACAACCAGTTCAAATCTATGGTGCTCTTATGAGTAGGATTTGCTCTCTGAGCAGTAGTCTGGGTTGGGTCTTTATTCATGTCAAGAAGATATTCGGTGTAGGTTGCTATCATGAGTTTTGCAGAAATGCTATACTGTGCTATTTCCTTCAGAATGATGATGTGCTCTGTTGAACTATATAGTTACATTGCTTGCCTCCAAAGGTTCACTTTGCCTCTACAGCCTTGGTGCTGCAGGGCTGCTGCAGCTTGCTGTTTGTCTTTCGAGTTTTGGCCCAATCGATTCAATTACTTCTCGTGCATTTTGTATAGTGTTACTTTCTTGATCTACATCTTGTTTGCACGCCTTAGCTTGGGGGATTGCTTCTCATTGTTTGATGTTGATTTCTGAAATCTTGTGGATTGGCAACTGAGAGGAGCCAAAATAGGGCGTTTGTCTGGACAATTCGAACGTACCCACTTATCCTGATGCTTTTGACTACACGTCGGCATGTTGGAACTACTTTCATGAGATGATGACTAGTTGACTACCCACCACATGAACTAGATAGGCATCGCGCCTTGGCGCGCGCTGCTCGGTTGAGCCGTGAAATCCAAAACAATACAATAGTGCATGGTTCAGTGCCGAAAATAATTCATCAAATATTTGACCTCATGAATTATTCAAATAAAGTAAGTAAGCTCGACATAAAGGAATAAACCGAGGTGGTTGGATAGATTAAAATTAGAGCAAGTCACTCAGCGTGCCATGGTGTTGAGAATTTCTCTATCGTTTAGCCAAGTGGTACTGCATTAGTGTATCACAATTTGTTCATCACTAGGAAACATGCCCGTGCGTTGCAACGGGAGAAAAAAGAATAGGCTGTGAGAATCGGGATGTGCGAATGTGTAGAAATGAAAGAACTTTTGAGAATTTTCAAGTTAGAACATTTGTTGGCCTGTCTTCACTGGCTTTTGCCAGGCGACCGGTGTGATATCTATATATTGCTAAAATATCCGATGAAAGAACAACAAACTATAGTAGGGGAAATTTAGTAATAGGTATAAAAAATTAATTGGCATGAACATTTAAAGTTTGTTTGATTGCTGCTGTGGAATCTTATCTTCCGTAGGCATATGTATAGCAACTTCTGACTTGTATATATATAAAAATCTCTATTTGTAGGTTTCTAGTTAAATGCCAGCGCATTGCAATGGGAAACAATGTTGATAAATAAACTAAATATATGATACAGCTAAAACCTTCAGAACATAGATGTCTGATTTGATAACCATGTTTAAGCAATTTCACCGACCAGATTGTGAATAAAAATTTGACATCATAATTTCGTCCATCAATCAGTGATTCCGGAATGAACTTTACACACAAAAAGTTATCATATAACAATCACATTTAAGCAATTTAGTTGACCATGACCACTTAATATGTAATTATTTGATACCATTCCTATCTGTAACACACGATTACCAAGCAGTACGTTAAACAACACACATGACTCCCCACAATGAAGGTGGTCTGCACAAAATAAATCTGTGTTAATTTGTATTAAAGCACCTAATTTTTTTAGCCGCCTCAAGACTAACTTTTCTTTTGCGAGAAACTGAAGACTAAGTAATGTCAGTATAAATAAAGCAAGTGATTGCACCCTGCGGGTTGAGCCATGCATGCATGCTCGTAATTTCCTTAGATACCTAGAAAGAGATATTATGCATGTCAGATTAGGATAGACGTAGCATGTATTGATGCATGATGCTTGTCTTGTCTCTTCTTTCTTTGCTTAGCATGGCCATGGCGACGATGACGTGCATGCACAATCGGCCCTGTTCGGTGGTATTCGACCGTGGCATGATTACTAAACGTGAAACACAAAGCACGGCAGGCTCACCTCCCCATCGGCCGTTTCACCTCCTCGCCGTCGTCCGTGGCCGATGTGCAGCGGCGGCGACCAGTGAGGGGCTGCACCTTTTGAAAGTTCCCCTCGTTGCCGTTGTCTCGGCCGATTGAGAAGTTACTGGCCTTCGAGTCATTTGAGGTTTTCATGAATGGCCGTCTGCTGTTTTCTTCGCTCAAGGAAACCTTAATTTGCCATGGGTCCTCTCGATATTGGCTGGCAACTATAAATAAAATCGACATATGGGCCGGCAGCTCTGTTTCGTTTGGCAACTGAGAAATAGATACGGGCCGGCCGGCCGGCTGCTTCCCTTAGGTTTCAAGTTTCCTTTACACGTACGTATCTATTTTTCCCTCAAAAAAAAAGTACGTATCTATTTCCTTTGTTCGTTCCGGTTTCTTTTCTTTGCACATACGTTCGACAAGTGGACAAAACTTTAAAAAAAAACGGACATATGTGAAAATACTCAAGACGGGACCAAATAAAGCGGAACCAAACCAAGAATACCTAATCCTTTTAATAGTAGGTATAGATAGATAAGAGTTCTTCTGTATCAACCGATCTAATTTTTTATTATAAGTGTGTGCAAGGATTAATTATAGAGAGAATTCCTTATTTGACACTGTGTTAAATTTTGTATCCATATTTGACACCGAATAATATTTTCTTTCCTTTATAACACCGAGTCTAAATTTTATGCCCTTTGTAACACTTTCGTCTATTTTAAGCCTTAAAGGTGTTAATTGACACATGAAAAGACCTTTTTACCCCTGTTGTGGTATGTGATAAAAAAATCATAGATGCTAGTACGTGCTACGGCCGGCTTGGTTTGTTGTATGCGGCTAAGTATAGCGAAGTAGCTGCATGTGTGCTGTCCAGCTGGTTCGATTCCTAGCTGCGTGAGCCAACTTCCAAAGAAAATCAATCGAGTGCTTAAGTTAGCTCTTGTGTATGGTGTAACCACTCTCCTCTCCTTAAATACGTACATCGTACGGTAGTATCTAGTCCGTGCTTATTCATACTGGCCGATGCCATGCCAGGCACACGCATGAAGTAATCTCTAGCTAACTAAGCAACGAAGTACACATGAGTCCGGGGTCACAAAGAAGGACGGCGGCCGCTCACACTCCCCGCTGCACAGAACGCGCCCACGCAGCAAGTTGGCTCATGCAGCTAGGAACCGAACCAGCTGGACAGCACACATGCACCTAGTCCGCTATACTTAGCCGCATACAACAAACCAAGCCGGCCGGGCATTATTAGCATGTACTAGCATCTATGAATTCTTTTATCACATACCACATCAGGGGTAAAAAAGTCTTTTCATGTGTCAGTTAACACCTTTAAGGCTTAAAATAGGCGAAAGTGTTATAAAGGGCATAAAATTTAGACTCGGTGTTATAAAGTGAAGAAAATATTTTTTGGTGTCAAATAGGGAAACAAAATTTAACACAATGTCAAATAAGAAATTCTCTCAATTATACACACAGCAAAACAACACAATCAACTGTCAGGCACATGGGAATTAGCATCATATTGAATCTAACGATTTTTTTTTTGAAATCTAAACAATCTTTATTCAATCATGCAAGGCAGGGATTTCTGCCGACAAAATCCTCAAAATACACTCTGGGGGATCGCCCACCCAGACCTTATTCAAATTATTATCTAACCCCTCCTTTGCTAGTTTATGTGCGGCTCCATTCGCCGACCTCCGAACCCAAGATACCTTCCACTCCCGTTGCTCCAGCATGTTTTTCACATCTTTGATCATTGGTCCCAGAGAAGATAGATCAGCTTCTTTGCTTTATAACTTGCGAACCACCGCTTGGCAGTCCAGCTCGAGATGTACTCTTGCCAGATTTAAGTCCCCCGCCAACTGCACCGCCCTCTTACACGCCTGAAGCTCCACCAGAGCTGGATCACCACCAATAGGGAAGCACCTGCATTCTGCTGCTATGAACGCTCCGTCCGCATTTCGGAAAACCACCCCCCGCCCCCTTTCCTCCCGCAGCAGTTGCACCATCTACATTCGCTTTGATCCATCCTTCATCCGGAACACTCCAGTTTTGAATCAGTGGGGCACGGGAAGCCTTGCTTTCCTTTCCATTGACATGTTGCCACTCCTCCATTAGCCTCCTGACCATTATAGCCATGTCACCCGGCTCCTCAATTCTCGTCCCTTCACGCGTGTTATTCCTTGCCATCCACAGCGCATATAATCCCTGCACCATAATAGCTCGTTGATCATCCGAAGCTTCTGCAAACCAATCCATGAGCCATTGAGTTAGCGCACTCTGGGAGCGAACTGACGCCGGCGGGATCGCCGCCGGTACTCCCAATTCCGAGTACACCATCTGCCAGAACTTTGCCGAGTGGGGACAACGCCAGAACCTGTGTAAGTTGGTCTCCTCCCTCCCACATGCTACACAAACACCCCAGCTTTGATCTTGCGCCTATGAAGCTCGGATCCCACTGCTAGTCCGTTCCGGATTAGGCGCCATGTGTGGACTTTCATTCTTCCCGGCGCCACAGTGTCCCACAAGTTCGTCCATGCTTTATGGTTGGCGACCGAGGATGACGACCCTTGGTTCCCAGTCTTTGCTCTTTTCTGCGTCATACCGAGGTGGTATGTCGACCTCACTGAGAACACACCATCTTTTGTGTAGTTCCATGCGATATAGTCCTCCACCCCCGGCCCCCCACAGTAATTTGCATAATATCACATGCTTCGCCGGGGGGAAACATATTATGCACCTTCTCTCTGTCCCAAGCAGTGTTGGTTTCATCCAGTAGATCGCCAACTCTAGTGACTCCCGCGACAAAAGCCTGGCCCAGTGGCTTCAGGCTGCCATTACGCGGAATCCAATTATCATGATGAATACGAACTCTGGATCCATCTCCAATGCGCCAAATCAGCCCCTCCCTTAGTAGTTCCCGACCGTGAATGATGCTCCTGAACATGAAAGAACCCCCATCCGGACAGGTTGCATTGAGAATGGAGCTGTCTGGGTAGTACCTTGCTTTGAGCACTCGCGCACACAACGAGTTTGGCTCCTGCAGCAGTCTCCAAGCTTGCTTAGCAAGCAGCGCTTGGTTGAAAACTTCCATGTCCCTAAATCCCAGTCCTCCTTCTTGCTTCCTCGAACACATTTTATCCCAAGCTATCCAGTGTACTCTTTTTTCACCATTAGCTTCACCCCACCAGAAGTTTGAAGAGATAGATGACAGATTCCCACACATTTTTTTGGTGAGTTGAAAGCAGCTCATAGTGAAAGTAGGAGTAGACTGTAACCCTGATTTAATCAATACCTCTCTGGCCATCTTGGATAGACCCTGCCCCTTCCACCCGGAAACTTTCCCTTTTGCACTTTCCTTTACATATTTGAAAGCTCCGTCCTTAGATTTTCCAACCCCTGTTGGTAGGCCTAAGTATCTCTCACTAAGAGCCTCCGAGGCAATGCCTATAACTTGCTTAAGAACCCCCTTCTCCTCCTCCTCACAGCCATTTCCAAAGAATAAAGCCGATTTGTCCAGATTTACACGCTGTCCTGAGGCCACCTCATAATCCTGCAAGATTGTACGAAGACACATAAAATTGTCTTGCGACCCTTCCAAGAAAACAATACTATCGCCAGCAAAAAGCAAATGAGTGACCATGGGGCCAGTGCTCCCAAATGATACACCCTTGATCCTTCTCTCCTCTTGTGCATGCTTCAACAAAGCTGAGAAACCCTCCACACAGAATAGAAACAGATATGGTGACAACGGGTCTCCCTGCCGGAGGCCCCGAGACGGGAGAAAACAATGTGAGAAGCCACCATTTAACTTTACCGAAAACCTGGCTGTCCTAACACACCTCATGATCATCTCTCTCCAGTGAGAAGAGAATCCATACTTCGTCATCACTTGGTCTAAAAAAACCCACTCCACCCTGTCATAGGCCTTCATCATATCTAGTTTAATCGCACATAGGGGTTTCCTCCTCTTCCTCTTCCTGATTGCATGAACACACTCATACGCCACCAAAACATTATCCGTGATTAATCTCCTTGGGACGAAAGCGCTCTGCTCCTCCGCAATCAACATCGGAAGCACCACCTTAAGTCGGTTTGCCAAGGTTTTTCATGCAATCTTGTACAAAACGTTGCACAGACTAATCGTTCGGAACTGAGTGAGAATCTCCGGTGATGCCACCTTCGGGATCATCACGATAACTGTATCGTTAAAACCTTCCGGCGTCGTCCTTCCCGCCAAAAAATCCTTAATAGCAGCACACACTCCTCTTTTACCAACGACCAGTGTCGTTGGTAAAACATCGCCGGAAAACCGTCTGGGCCTGGGGCTTTCGTTGGTCCCATCTGAAACAGCGCTTTCTCAATCTCCGCATCCGTAAAAGGAGCTGACAACTTCTCATTCATCTCATCCATCACTGTTCTATCAATGTGTTATAGTATCCTACCTCCATCCCGCGACCCCTCTGATGTAAACAACACCCCATAAAAATTGGCAGCCATCGCTCTCATGCCCGCATCATCCGTACACTTTGTTCCGTCATCCCTTCGCAGCGCCTTGACAGTATTTTTTCTCTTCCGATGTGAAGCTCTGTTATGAAAATATTGAGTATTTTGATCCCCATATTGCAGCCAATCCACTCTTGATCTCTGTTTATAGTAAATCTCCTCCCTCTTGTACAAATAATGCAGCTGATTTTCTATGTCTTTAATTTCCTGCTTATACCCCGATCTTAACGCCCGTTCCTTCGCATCTTTTAACTGCCATTTGAGGTGCCCAATCTGCTTTTTGATGGACCTAAAAACCTCCCTGCTCCATGTCTTCATCGCCTTGGCCATCAAGTCAAGTTGCTTGCATGCAGCCCCAGCACCGGGCTGCATGTGATTTGCTGCATGTGCCGCTTCCTATGCACTGGTCACCATGGCTTCATAGTCCGCATGCTTAGCCCATGCCGCCTCATACATAAAATGCCTTGGCGCCTTTGCAGTTTGGTCGACCAGTGTCGATGCAACCCGCACCAAAAGCGCCTGATGATCTGATTCTTCTGTTAAGATGTGCTGCACCTCTGATGCCGGGAACATCTGCATAAAAGAGGCCGAGCACGTAGCCCGATCTAGCCTAACTTGGATGTTCTCCTCCGCTTGCCTCTTATTATTGCAAGTGAAGGGATATCCTGAGAACCCCATGTCCGCCAGCCCACAGTCAGCCAAACAATCCCGAAAACCATCCATCTGTTTAATGCATCTGGGCTTGCCTCCAATCTGTTCCTTCTGCACCATAGCTTCATTGTAATCACCAACGCACAACCACGGCAGATCATCCTGAGTTCTCAAGTACCGCATCACTTCCCACGTTTTCGCCCTCTTCTCCACACATGGCTCCCCATAGATTGCAGTGAATCTATAGGTTTTCCCATCCAACTCCACTTGTGTGTCTATATAGTACTGACACCACTTGTGTGTCTATATTGAATCTAACGATTAGCAGGTAGTACTATATCTTACAATAACCACGTAGCAGCAGTTTGCCAGTTTTCGACAGACAGTCTACCTGATTGTACTCATTTGGAGTACTCATCCACATTATCGACTACAGATAATGTACAACACAGAAAGAAGCATTCATAGAGGTTCAAACCACCTTCATAGAGGCATTCTACCCAAGTACTCCCTCCGTCCCAAAATTCATGTCTTAGATTTATCTAAATACGGATGTATCAAGTCATGTTTTAGTATTAGATACATCCGTATCTATACAAATCTAAGACAAGAATTTTGGGATAGAGGGAGTACAATACAATAGTAGGGTCCGTAAGCAAACCATAAGAGCCTGGTCTTCAAGCCCCAGCTCATCAGTCGCTTAAGTTGAGGAACTCGTCGTCGAGGCAACAACATCATTGTGGTTCAGAACATCGTCGAGTGAGTAATAACCAGGGAAATCATCACCTTTGGAGCAGTTAGATTCTGCATCATAAGGGTAGATACCTATGTACTGCACTACGTCAGTTACCATCAGAGACATGTGATCGAGGTTTTCAGCTTCACTGCTGACATTTTAGAGAGCCCAGTTGACATCAACTTCGACAGGAGTAACACCCAGAGACAGACCATTAGCCGCATATTAATACAATTTGCAGACTCAAGCATGTCACCTGCACAAGTACCCAAGTCCTTGCTTAACATCATGACCTGAAAAACAGGTTTTCAATCTTCTTTTCATGCAAAGGCACATCCACATGAATTCCACATACTTCTAAGAAGTGAACATGTCAAATAATAAATAAATATTTTATGCATGGTGCTTGTATGACAACGGGCAAATTCATAGGAACATCCATTTGAAAATAAGACTGGCAACACAATGCAAGCTTAGATTATCATTGTATAGGTTGTTGTCTTAGCCTCTTAGGACACAGATTATGAATAGTGTAGATGGTCCAGTGCATAGGTATTCTGAGATGTATACATAGATGGAATTCTAAATACTTAAGGATAGCTTCCTTGAACTTCAGGTCTACTTAAGCCATCAATTTGTTTACGCATATGTTTTGAACATCGTAGGACTTAAGTGACTCATGGGGCCTGCAAAAGAAGAGTGAGCATTACATATATACTAACAGCTAATAAAAATATTAAACACAGTCAATAAAGATATTAACAATTAAAAAAGGATTCTGTTTTACAAATTGGTAAATATGCTCGTAATGCCAATTATTAAAGTTAATAAAAGAGACAGCCATACCATGGAGATTATAATTGTTATATGTAGGTCATTGCCTTCTCTTCTCAAGTGGTCATGTGCTTTTGTCCAAATTCTAAACTGCTCATGGAGTTAGTCATATCACGCTTAAAATAAGTTAGTCTTATTCATACGTTAAATCTCAACCGATGGGCAAAGCAAACCTTCAGGTCCCTAGGTTCATAATCAATCAGGTTCTCCCTCAAAGAATGAGACCTCCTCTAACAAATGGACATCAAACCAGTATAGCAGAACATATCACAATGCATATATTAGATCATGATAAACTTGTTAACTCAATCAGATCTATCTAAATATCTCTTACAATTTCTGACATGTTAGTATTATAGCAGCACGACAACTTTTCACAGAAAAGCTACTAAACAACCCAATGTTCTTAAGTCTCAAATAAATCTAGACAACTAAACAAGCAACTGATTTATGTTGAAGTTCAGTTAGCATCTAGATGAAGCACATGACAGAAATAGACTATTTTGGATTATATTTGTATGAAGAGATGAGGTGCCGCAGTCATGCGTGTGAAGTAATTACCTTTTTTTTGCGAATGGTGTGAAGTAATTACCTGATCAGCAGCCATGGAAAATTGTGGATTGAAGAATTCCCCAAGAAAAATATGAGAACCAGCCTCCATGATTTGTCTGAATCAAACAGTTCACCAGATACATGATTATGGAAATACATTATAACAAAAGAATTGTTGAGTGGAAGACGAAATCATAGGGGGAAGAGAAAAATAAAGATAGTGGGCAATACACCCGTGAACCATAGCTGCTACTATAAGAGAAGGACGGGCAGAAGCTATATATTCAGGCGCATGAAGTCAAGCAGCAAACATCGCACATCAGTTGTCGTTAACCTTTCCAAGAACTGATGATTCATCGCCTCTTTCAACCCAGCAGATGAGATTCGTGTTGGGGGATGCGGTAATTTCAAAAAAATCCTATGTTCACGCAAGATCTATCTCTAGGTGATGCATAGCAACAAGAGGGGTCTACGTACCCTCGTAGACCGAAAGCGGAAGCGTTATGACAACGCGGTTGATGTAGTCGTACATTTTCATGATCCGACCGATCCTAGCACCGAAGATACGACATCTCCGCGATCTGCACACGTTCAGCTCGGTGATGTCCTACGAACTCTAGATCCAGCTGAGGTCAAGGGAGAGTTTCGTCAGCACGATGGTGTGGTGACGGTGATGATGAAGTTACCGGCGCAGGGCTTCGCCTAAGGACTATGACAATATGACCGATGTGGAAATCTGTGGAGGGGGGGACTGTGCACGGCTAAAAGATCAACTTGATCAACTTGTGTGTTCTAGGGTGCCCCCTGCCCCCGTATATAAAGGAGCAAGGGGGGAGGCCGGCCGGCCCCTGTAGGCCCGCTCCAAGAGGGGAGTCCTACTAGGACCACTAGTCCTAGTAGGATTCCACCAAGAGGGGAAGAGGGGGAAGGAAGGAGAGGGAGAGGGGGAAGGAAAGGGGGGCGCTGCCCCCCTTCCTTGTCCTATTCGGACTAAAGGGGAGGGGTGCGCGTCCTGCCCTGGCCGCCCCTCTCTCTCTCCACTAAGGCCCATCGAGGCCCATTAGTTCCCCGGGGGGTTCCGATAACCCTCTGGTACTCCAGTTTTATCCGAAACTTCTCCGGAACAGTTCCTGTGTTCGAATATAGTCTTCCAATATATCAATATTGATGTCTCAATCATTTTGAGACTCCTCGTCATGTCCGTGATCATATCCGGACTCCGAACAACCTTCGGTACATCATACCACATAAACTCATAATACTAATTGTCATCGAACGTTAAGTGTGCGGACCCTACGGGTTCGAGAACTATGTAGACATGACCGAGACATGTCTCCGGTCAATAACCAATAGCGGAACCTGGATGCTCATATTGGTTCCTACATATTCTACGAAGATCTTTATCGGTCAAACCGCATAAAAACATACGTTGTTCCCTTTGTCATCGGTATGTTACTTGCCCGAGATTCGATCGTCGGTATCATCATACCTAGTTCAATCTCGTTACTGGCAAGTCTCTTTACTCGTTCCGTAATGCTTCATCCCGCAACTAACTCATTAGTCACATTGCTTGCAAGGCTTATAGTGATGAGCATTACCAAGAGGGCCCAGAGATACCTCTCCGATACACGGAGTGACAAATCCTAATCTCGATCTATGCCAACCCAACAAACACCTTTGGAGACACCTATAGAGCATCTTTATAATCACCCAATTATGATGTGACGTTTGATAGTACACAAGGTGTTCCTCTGGTATTCGGGAGTTGTATAGTATCATAGTCTGAGGAACGTGTATAACTCATGAAGAAAGCAATAACAATGAAACTGACACGATCATAATCCTAAGCTAACGGATGGGTCTTGTCCATCACATCATTCTCCTAATGATGTGATCCTGTTCATCAAATGACAACACATGTCTATGGTTAGGAAACATATCCATCTTTGATTAACGAGCTAGTCAAGTAGAGGCATACTAGGGACTATATGTTTTGTCTATGTATTCACACATGTACTAAGTTTCCGGTTAATACAATTATAGCATGAATAATAAACATTTATCATGAATTAAGGAAATAAATAATAACTTTATTATTGTCTCTAGGGCATATTTCCTTCAGTCTCCCACTTGCACTAAAGTCAATAATCTATATTACATAGTAATGATTCTAACACCCATGAAGCTTTGGTGCTGATCATGTTTTGCTCGTGGAATAGGCTTAGTCAACGGGTCTGCAACATTTAGATCCATGTGTATCTTGCAAATCTCTATGTCTCCTTCCGACACTTGATGACAGATTGAATTGAAGCGTCTCTTGATGTGCTTGGTTCTTTTGTGAAATTTGGATTCCTTTGCCAAGGCAATTGCACCAGTATTGTCACAAAAGATTTTCATTGGACCCGATGCACTAGGTGTGACACCTAGATCGGATATGAACTCCTTCATCCAAACTCCTTCATTCGCTTCTTCTCAAGCAGCAATGTACTCCGCTTCACACGTAGATCCCACCATGACGCTCTGCTTGGAACTGCACCAACTGACAGGTCCTCCATTCAATAAAAACACGTATCCGGTTTGTGACTTAGAGTCATCCGGATTAGTGTCAAAGCTTGCATCGACGTGACCATTTACGACGAGCTCTTTTTCACCTCCATAAATGAGAAACATATCCTTAGTCCTTTTCAGGTATTTCAGGATGTTCTTGACCGCTGTCCAGTGCTCCACTCCGGGATTCCTTTGGTACATCCCTGCTATGCTTATAGCAAGACATACATCAGGTCTGATACACAACATTGCATACATGATAGAACCTATGCCTGAAGCATAGGGAATGAATTTCATTTTCTCTCTATCTTTTGTAGTGGTTGGGCATTGAATCTGACTCAACTTCACACCTTGTAATACAGGCAAAAACCCTTTCTTTGACTGATCCATTTTGAACTTCTTCAAAAGTTTATCAAGGTATGTGCTTTGTGAAAGTCCAATTAAACATCTTGATCTATCTCTATAGATCTTGATGCCCAATATGTAAGCAGCTTCTCCAAGGCCTTTCATAGAAAAACTCTTATTCAGGTATCCCTTTATGCTATCCAGAATTCTATATCATTTCCAATCAACAATATGTCATCTACATATAAGATTAGAAATGCTACAGAGCTCCCACTCACTTTCTTGTAAATACATGCTTCTCCAAAAGTCTGTATAAAACCATATGCTTTGATCACACTATCAAAGCGTTTATTCCAACTCCGAGAGGCTTGCACCAGTCCATAAATGGATGCTGGAGCTTGCACACTTTGTTGGCACCCTTTGGATCGACAAAACCTTCTGGTTGCATCATATACAACTCTTCTTCCAGAAATCCATTCAGGAATGCAGTTTTGACATCCATTTGCCAAATTTCATAATCATAAAATGCAACAATTGCTAACATGATTCGGACAGACTTAAGCATCACTACGGGTGAGAAAGTCTCATCGTAGTCAACTCCTTGAACTTGTCGAAAACCTTTCACAACAACTTGAGCTTTGTAAACAATAACATTATCGTCTGCGTCGGTCCTCTTCTTAAAGATCCATTTATTTTCTATGGCCTGCCGATCATCGGGCAAGTTCACCAAAGTCCACACTTTGTTCTCATACATGGATCCCATCTCAGATTTCATGGCCTCAAGCCATTTCACGGAATCTGGGCTCATCATCGCTTCCTCATAGTTCGTAGGTTCATCATGGTCTAGTAACATGAATTCCAGAACAGGATTACCGTACCACTCTGGTGCGGATCTTACTCTGGAAGACCTACAAGGTTCGGTAGTAACTTGATATGAAGCTTCATGATCATCATCATTAGCTTCCTCACTAATTGGTGTAGGAATCACTGGAACTGATTTCTGTGATGAACTACTTTCCAGTAAGGGAGAAGGTACAACTACCTCATCAAGTTCTACTTTCCTCCCACTCACTTCTTTCGAGAGAAACTCCTTCTCTAGAAAGGATCCATTCTTAGCAACAAAGATTTTTCCTTCGGATCTGTGATAGAAGGTGTACCCAACAACTTACTTTGGGTATCCTATGAAGACGCACTTCTCCGATTTGGGTTCAAGCTTATCAGGTTGAAGCTTTTTCACATAAGCATCGCAGCCCCAAACTTTAAGAAACGACAACTTTGGTTTCTTGACAAACCACAGTTCATAAGGCGTCATCTCAACGGATTTTGATGGTGCCCTATTTAAAGTGAATGCAGCCGTCTCTAAAGCATAACCCCAAAACGATAGCGATAAGTCAGTAAGAGACATCATAGATCGCACCATATCCAATAAAGTACGGTTACGACGTTCGGACACACCATTTCGCTGTGGTGTTCTGGGTGGCGTTAGTTGTGAAACTATCCCATGTTGTTTCAAATGAAGACCAAACTCGTAACTCAAATATTCTCCTCCACGATCAGATCATAGAAACTTTATTTTCTTGTTACGATGATTTTCCACTTCACTCTAAAATTCTTTGAACTTTTCAAATGTTTTAGACTTATGCTTCATTAAGTAGATATAACCATATCTGCTCAAATCATCTGTGAAGTAAGAAAATAACGATACCCACCACGAGCCTCAATAATCATTGGACCGCATACATCAGTATGTATTATTTCCAACAAGTCAGTAGCTCATTCCATTGTTCCGGAGAACGGAGTTTTAGTCATCTTGCCCATGAGGCACGGTTCACAAGCACCAAGTGATTCATAATCAAGTGATTCCAAAAGTCCATCAACATGGAGTTTCTTCATGCGCTTTACACCGATATGACCCAAACGGAAGTGCCACAAATAAGTTGCACTATCATTATTAAACTTACATCTTTTAGCTTCAATACTATGAATATGTGTATCATTACTATCGAGATTCAACAAAAATAGACCACTCATCAAGGGTGCATGACCATAAAAGATATTACTCATATAAATATAACAACCATTATTCTCTGATTTAAATGAATAACCGTCTCGCATTAAACAAGATCAAGATATAATGTTCATGCTCAACGCTGGCACCAAATAACAATTATTCAGGTCTAAAACTAATCCCGAAGGTAGATGTAGAGGTAGCGTGCCGACCGCGATCACATCGACTTTGGAACCATTTCCCACGCGCATCATCACCTCGTCCTTAGCCAATCTTCGTTTAATCTGTAGCCCCTATTTTGAGTTGCAAATATGAGCAACAGAACCAGTATCAAATACACAGGCACTACTACGAGCATTAGTTAAGTACACATCAATAACATGTATATCAAATATAGCTTTCACTTTGCCATCCTTTTTATCCGCCAAATACTTGGGGCAGTTCCGCTTCCAGTGACCAGTCCCTTTGCAGTAGAAGCACTCGGTTTCAGGCTTAGGTCCAGACTTGGGTTTCTTCTCTTGAGCAGCAACCTTTTTGCCGTTCTTCTTGAAGTTCCCCTTCTTCCCTTTGCCCTTTTTCTTGAAACTAGTGGTCTTATTGACCATCAACACTTAATGCTCCTTTTTGATTTCTACCTCCGCGACCTTTAGCATTGCGAAGAGCTCGGGAATAGTCTTGTTCATCCCTTGCATATTATAGTTCATCATGAAGCCTTTATAGCTTGGTGGCAGTAATTGAAGAACTCTGTCAATGACACAATCACCTGGAAGATCAACTCCCAGCTGAGTCAAGTGGTTATGGTACCCGGACATTTTGAGTATGTGTTCACTGACAGAACTATTCTCCTCCATTTTGCAGTTGTAGAACTTCTTGGAGACTTCATATCTCTCAACTCGGGAATTTGCTTGAAATATTAACTTTAACTCCTGGAACATCTCATATGCTCCATGATGTTCAAAGCGTCTTTGAAGTCCCAATTCTAAGCCGTAAAGCATGGCACACTGAACTATCGAGTAGTCATTAGCTTTGCTCTGCCAGACGTTCTTAACGTCATCAGTAGCATCTGCAGCAGGCCTGACACCCAGCGGTGCTTCGAGGATGTAATTCTTCTGTGCAGCAATGAGGATAATCCTCAAGTTACGGACCCAATCCGTGTAGTTGATGCCATCATCTTTCAACTTAGTTTTCTCTAGGAACGCATTAAAATTCAAAGGAACGGTAGCACGGGCCATTGATATACAACAACATAGACATGCAAAATACTATCAAATACTAAGTTCATGATAAATTAAAGTTCAATTAATCATATTACTTAAGAACTCCCACTTATATAGACATCCATCTAATCATATAAGTGATCGCGTGATCCAAATCAACTAAACCATGTCCGATCATCACATGAGATGGAGTAGTTTTCATTGGTGAACATCACTATGTTGATCATATCTACTATATGATTCATGCTCGACCTTTCGGTCTCAGTGTTCCAAGGCCATATCTGCATATGCTAGGCTCGTCAAGTTTAACCCGAGTATTCTGCGTGTGCAAAACTGGCTTGCACCCGTTGTATGTGAATGTAGAGCTTATCACATCCGATCATCACGTGGTGTCTCGGCACGACGAACTGTAGCAACGGTGCATACTCAGGGAGAACACTTGTACCTTGAAATTTAGTAAGGGATCATCTTATAATGCTACCGACGTTCTAAGAAAAATAAGATGCATAAAAGATAAACATCACATGCAATCAAAATATGTGACATGATATGGCCATCATCATCTTGTGCTCATGATCTCCATCACCGAAGCATCGTCATGATCTCCATCCTCACCGGCGCGACACCTTGATCTCCATCGTAGCATCGTTGTCGTCTCGCCAACTATTGTTACTACGACTATTGCTACCGCTTAGTGATAAAGTAAGAACAATTACATGGCGATTGCATTGCATACAATAGAGCGACAACCATATGGCTCCTGCCAGTTGCCGATAACTTTGCTACAAAACATGATCATCTCATACAACAATTTATATCACATCATGCCTTGACCATATCACATCACAGCAAGCCCTGCAAAAACAAGTTAGACGTCCTCTACTTTGTTCTTGCAAGTTTTACGTGGCGGCTACGGGCTTCTAGCAAGTACCGTTCTTACCTACACATCAAAACCACAACGATTTTTCGTCAAGTGTGCTGTTTTAACCTTCAACAAGGACCGGGTGTAGCCACACTCGATTCAACAAAATTTGGAGAAATGGGCACTCACCAGCCACCTATGTGCGAAGCACGTCGGTAGAACTAGTCTCGCGTAAGCGTATGCGGAATGTCGGTCTGAGCCACTTCATCCAACAATACCGCCAAATCAAAGTATGACATGCTGGTAAGTAGTACGACTATTATCACCCACAACTCTTTGTGTTCTACTCATGCATATAACATCTACGCATAGACCTGGCTTGGATGCTACTATTGGGGAACGCGGTAATTTCAAAAAAATTCTTACGAACACGCAAGATCCATCTCTAGGTGATGCGTAGCAATGAGAGGGGAGAGTGCTGTCTATGTACCCTCGTAGACCGAAAGCGGAAGCGTCATGACAACGCGGTTGATGTAGTCGTACGTCTTCACAATTCGACCGATCCTAGAACCAAAGATATGTCACCTCCGCGATCTGCACACGTTTAGCTTGGTAACGTCCCACGAACTCTATATCCAGCTGAGGTCGAGGGAGAGTTTCGTCAGCACGACGGCGTGGTGATGGTGATGATGAAGTTACCGGCGTAGGGCTTCGCCTAAGCACTACGACGATATGACCGATGTGGAAATCTGTGGAGGGGGGCACCGCACACGGCTAGAAGATCAACTTGATCAACTTGTGTGTTCTAGGGTGCCCCTGCCCCCGTATATAAAGGAGCAAGGGGGAGGCCGGCCGGACCCTGTAGGCGCGCCCCAAGAAGGGAGTCCTACTACGACTGCTAGTACTAGTAGGATTCCACCAAGAGGGGAAGAGGGGGGAAGGAAGGAGAGGGAGAGGGGGAAGGAAATGGGGGCGCCGCCCCCTTCCTTGTCCTATTCGGACTCAAGGGGAGGGGGCGCGCGGCCTGCCCTGGCTGCCCCTCTCTCTCTCTCCACTAAGGCCCATCGAGGCCCATTAGTTCCCCCGGCGGTTCCGATAACCCTCCGGTACTCCGGTTTTATCCGAAACTTCTCCGGAACACTTCCGGTGTTCGAATATAGTCGTCCAATATATCAATCTTTATGTCTCAACCATTTCGAGACTCCTCGTCATGCCCGTGATCATATCTGGGACTCTGAACAACCTTCGGTACATCATATCACATAAACTCATAATACTAATCGTCATCGAACGTCAAGCGTGCGACCCTACGGGTTCGAGAACTATGTAGACATGACCGAGACACGTCTCCGGTCAATAACCAATAGCGGAACCTGGATGCTCATTGGTTCCTTCATATTCTACGAAGATCTTTATCGGTCAAACCGCATAACAACATATGTTGTCCCCTTTGTCATCGGTATGTTACTTGCCCGAGATTCGATCGTCGGTATCATCATACCTAGTTCAATCTCGTTACCGACAAGTCTCTTTACTCGTTCCGTAATGCTTCATCCCATAACTAACTCATTAGTTACATTTCTTGCAAGGCTTATAGTGATGATCATTAGCGAGAGGGCCTAGAGATACCTCTCTGATACACAGAGTGACAAATCCTAATCTCGATCTATGCCAACCCAACAAACACCTTTGGAGACACCTGTAGAGCACCTTTATAATCACCTAGTTACGTGGTGATGTTTGCTAGCACACAAGGTGTTCCTCCGGTATTCGGGAGTTGCATAGTCTCATAGTCTAAGGAACGTGTATAAGTCATGAAGAAAGCAATAGCAATGAAACTGACACGATCATAATCCTAAGCTAACGGATGGGTCTTGTCCATCACATCGTTCTCCTAATGATGTGATCCCGTTCATCAAATGACAACACATGTCTATGGTTAGGAAACATAACCATCTTTGATTAACGAGCTAGTCAAGTAGAGGCATACTAGGGACTATATGTTTTCTCTATGTATTCACACATGTACTACGTTTCTGGTTAATAAAATTATAGCATGAATAATAAACATTTATCATGAATTAAGGAAATAAATAATAACTTCATTATTGCCTCTAGGGCATATTTCCTTCAGTCTCTCACTTGCACTAGAGTCAATAAACTAGATTACATAGTAATGATTCTAACACCCATGGAGCTTTGGTGCTGATCATGTTTTGCTCGTGGAATAGGCTTAGTCAACGGGTCTGCAACATTTAGATCCGTGTGTATCCTGCAAATCTCTATGTCTCCTTCCAACACTTGATGACAGATGGAATTGAAGCGTCTCTTGATGTGCTTGGTTCTTTTGTCAAATCTGGATTCCTTTGCCAAGGCAATTGCACCAGTACTGTCAAAAAAGATTTTCATTGGACCCGATGCACTACGTATGACACCTAGATCGGATATGAACTCCTTCATTCGGTGCTTCTGAAGCAGCAATGTACTCCGCTTCACACGTAGATCCCGCAATGACGCTCTGCTTGGAACTGCACCAACTGATAGCTCCTCCATTAAATAAAAATACGTATCCAGTTTGCGACTTAGAGTCATCCGGATCAGTGTCAAAGCTTGCATCGACATAACTGTTTACGACGAGCTCTTTTTCACCTCCATAAATGAGAAACATATCCTTAGTCCTTTTCAGGTATTTTAGGATGTTCTTGACCGCTGTCCATTGCTCCACTCCGGGATTACTTTGGTACCTCCCTGCTATGCTTATAGCAAGACATACATCAAGTCTGGTACACAACATTGCATACATGATAGAACCTATGTCTGAAGCATAGGGAATGACTTTCATTTTCTCTCTATCTTCTGGAGTGGTCGGGCATTGAGTCTGACTCAACTTCACACCTTGTAATACAGGCAAAAACCCTTTCTTTGACTGATCCATTTTGAACTTCTTCAAAACTTTATCAAGGTATGTGCTTTGTGAAAGTCCAATTAAACGTCTTGATCTATCTCTATAGATCTTGATGCCCAATATGTAAGCAACTTCTCCAAGGTTTTTCATAGAAAAACTCTTATTCAGGTACCCCTTTATGCTATCCAGAAATTCTATATCGATTAGATCCCCTCATAGTACCCGCGACGGCCGCATCTCGAGCGCTTTGATCCCCTCACAGACCAATCCGTTGCTCTGGACTATGAGGTCGAGGATGGGTGCCCCGGTGAGCAGCAGCGGCGGCAACGGTGGCGGCAAGGAAGGGAGGCGGGTGCGGGTTAGGGTTTGGAGGGAGAGAGAGAGGTGAGACGGGAGGAAGAGGAGAGGCGCGACATGAGTGATGGAGGAGCAGACGGGTGCAGGGCTGGCGCCGTGTTCTCCACGGGGGCCATTCCATTTATATGCCTGTGTGTGAAATGACGGATATGCCCTTGAAGGGGCATGAAAATTACTGGCGGTGGCATGCTGGAGGGCAACTATTCATCACTATTCATTGTAGCAGTGTCGGGTCCTGATCCGGTGGATGAGATCAATCATGGGCGAGATCGGATGGTGGTTATCGCATTAGGAAAACGATTGGACGACCAGAATGCACTGAGCTCTGAGAGCGTCCGGTTCCTCCCGCTATGCTTATTTCTGGATTCTGGATTCGCAATTGACAGCAATGAGAGCTCACAAACTCATTGATACCATCAAAGAAGGGCTCAACAATTTTTGTGGTGTCTATAGTCAACTTTTTACAACGATTATCATGTTTTGTAGTTGCTTTATGTTGAAAGTAATTCATTTTCTAGTTGAGCTTGGCACGACATTGTAACAAAGAGGGCAAGGGATAATGCTGAGTGTGAAAGAAATCCTTGCATCATATTGTGCCGCTTCAGGACAGAAGATTAGTGTGGACAAGTTAAGTGTGTTTTTTAGCCCTAATATACTAGAGTTGAGATGAAGAAACAAATTTGCAGCGGTTTGAATATAATGACCGAGGCACTATTGGATACTTATCTAGACTTACCATCCACTATTGGTTTAGATTGGTGGATCGAAGAATTATGGGATGGAAGGGAAGACAACTTTCAATACTCCTCCTTTCCTAAATATAAGTCTTTGTAGAGATTCCATTATGAATCACATACGGATGGATGTATATAGATGCATTTTAGAGTGTAGATTCACTCATTTTGCTTCATATGTAGTCCATAGTGGAATCTCTACAAAGACTTATATTTAGAATGAAGGGAGTAGGAGAAAAGGAAGTGCTACTCAAATCAATTGTACAAGCTATATCGCATTACTGGTGGTATGACGGTGACAATCAGAGAAGAATGCCTGGTGGAAGCTCCGTGTGCCAAAGAAATAAGGTGGAATGAGATTTCAAGATTAATTAATAATCCGGATTTCCTTTGTGCCCATGTTCTCAAAGCCAAATATTATCCAGATTGTGATATTTTGAATGCAACTCTAAAAAGGAGATCCTCATTCACATGGCAAAGTATTATGTCGGCGGTGCAGACATTAAAAGGAGGTCATATATGGAGGATCGGTAATGATAGTTGGATCAATGTTTGTGATGATAAATGGATCCCTAACTCACCTACTAGTAAGGTGATCATGGATCGTGGAGGAAATTTAGTAACAAAAGTAAGTGATTTCATTGACCCTGTTACAGGTCGTTGGGATGAAGAGTTGGTTTCTCAAACATTCTGGCAAGTCGATGTGACGCGGATCCTTGCGATTCCCTTGCCTGAATTTGATATGTCAGACTTTGTAGCATGGAACTTGTGCAAAAATGGGAGATTCTTAGTGAGATCGGCATACTTTGCGAAGTGGCACAACCAATATGGACATAAAATATCACAAGAAAATACAGTCGGACCCTCACAGAATTCGCCGATATGTGGGACGATCTAGAGCTTGACCTGTCCTACCTAGGTTAAAATTTTCCTCTGGCCAACTTTGTTAGGATCGCTACAATGTCGGGTGACTTTGGATAACAGACATATAAAAGTCCGTGGGCTATGTCCTACGTGCGGTATAGGAGCGGAGGATACCAATAGCCATTATTTACTTGTGCAAAAGCTAAACAGGTATGGCGATTACTGGGTTTGGACTTTGCTATTGAAAAGCATGCACTATGGATCATGCGTGAGTAGCTGTGCTAGAATATTTATTGCTACAACTAGTTAAAAAAATATGTGGTCCTTGGTATGGAAAATTCAACGAAATCAATCACCATTGGTTCCTGGTATTTATGGTGGGAGCGGAGAAAGTTAGTGCATAATGAAAAGGTCTAGGAATCTAAGTTCACAACAATGGCAACCAGAGCTTTGGCTGCTAACTATACCATGGCAAGTGATGCAAAGGCGACGAGCAAGCGACATGGCCGGGAAAGACAAAGGGGAAACTATGTGAAGCTAAACATGGATGGGGCTTTTGACCCAAGCTTACTCTAGGGCTCATATGGCGCGGTCATCAGAGACTCAAATGGCAGATTCGTCGTGGCAGGAAACGAGGAAATCGATTGGTGTGGCGATGCGCTTATGGCCAAGGCACTGGCCTTACGGTTTGATCTCAGTTTGGAAACTACAATCGGGTGTAGCCGAATAGACATGAACTCCGACACCATCGAGGTGATAGAGACAATGAAGAATGGAGGTCGTTCTTTCGGTCTATTGGCGGCAGTTTTTGATGATATATATATCATCTTGTGTGTGATTTCCCGCATATTATTTTTGAGCATGCTCCTAGAGAGATTAATTGTGCTGCCCATGATTTAGCCAAACTAGCTAGAAGTAAGGTATGTGCGGGGTGGATGGAAGATCCACTCGTAGAGATTGTTGATACTCTTGTAAAAGATAATATAATGACCACCTTGCAATAAATAGTACTTTAATGTCAAAAAAGAGGGCATGGGCCCATTGTTGGATGAAGTTGAATGAGACAAGTAAATGGAATGATCAAGTTGGATCACTCAAAGAACCCCAGTCTTGCATCTAGGAAGCACAAAGAACCCCAATCTTGCATCCCAGAAGCACACAAAAAAGAGGATGGCTCAAGCTCCCAACAATCAATTCAGGGTGGATAGAGGGTGAGGAAAGTGAGGGGGAATCACACCGGCTACCCGCATGTTCAGAATGCGGGGAAGGAAACATGAGCAAGAGAAGGCAAAGTATGTTGGAGCGGTGAGTGCATTTTTGGCTTCATGGGCAGTGATCATCTTCAACAAAGAGGTGACAAGTGCCAAAATATAAGAAAAAGGAGGAAATGAAGGATGAACGATACAAAGACGAGAGAGATGATGGGCTTGCAAGGATCACCAAGGAGTTGGACACTTGAGTCCTCTCGTTGCTTCTCATCCAAATTGGCGTATACTTTTTTATGGTAGGCTGTTTTGCAGTTCAGCGAATGCAATATGGAGAGCCTAGGCTCCCCATTGGTGGAAAATCTTCATCTAGCTTGCAGTTCGGAGAAGAATTTGGACTGCTAATCATCTTGCTAAGTCTGGTCTTCCCCAACACGAGCTTTGTTCATTCTGCCATTCCGAGCATGCACTACAAAAAAAGACACATCTGTGACATTTTGGGCCAAACGAATTTTTTTCTATCATACTTATGACACTTCTATGACGATAATTGTGACAAAACTCAGTATCATCATAGATGTAGTGGGCTCCTACTTCTCTGACAAAAAAACATGACAGAAAATGGACTTTTTGTCCTGGGCGGGCCGGAGACGCGGCTTCATGACATTTTTTGGGCCATCCATGACGGAAAAAACCATGGTAGAAGCGAGGGCGAGGAAAATATCGGGGTGTTCCCAGTTATGGTGGGTGGTCGGGGCCGAGCGATGCATGGAGGTTTGCGCATTTCTCTCGTACACGCACGCACGTGGGTGCGAGGCATTGGGCTCTAACTGAACCCGAGCGAGGCGTTCGCCTACTAAACCCAAGCGATTGCACTGCAGGCTACGCGTTACTGAACCCGAGCGATCGATCGATAGCTGTTAACTAAATCCGATCGAGCGATTCCTTTGCTACTGCTGCTAACTGAAGCCAATCGATGCTGCCT